>NC_137497.1:44779505-44829505 GCF_041902795.1 Electrophorus electricus
TTATGAGCAGCCATCCTGGCGAGGACATTTGTGGACTGGGAACTAGCCATCCTAGGAGGTGTTGGTGTCCAGGGAGGAACCCTCATGCACTGTGCAAAAGTCCCCGTGTCTCTGCGACATGTTACAGAGTGACTACTTGGGTGATATGCGGATGTTTGCCTCAAACATCTGGAATGGTATGGAATGGTTGCACAGATACTGTGGCATTCTTTTACTGAAGGCATTTTAGTGATGTAACATTATAAATCTCAGAATCTGATGAATTCTTTCAGCGTCACCTGTGAAATTACCTTTGATCCTTTTATTTTGTGTACACGATGCAAAACTGTTTGGCTTTTTGGTTCTCAGTTCATGTATTAATAGATTGGTAGTAGAGTTATCTGCAGTAAACGTACCTAAACTGTTTAAAGATGAATCATAAATTGTATTGTTATTTTTTCTTCTTTAGTCTTCTAAAATCAGGATTAAATCTCAAAGAAAGACAGACCTTGATCTGAGCTGGCTGGGACAAGTATTTCTTTAATTACATAAAAGAAGGTTTTTGTATGTATTTCATATTCAGGACCTGTGGGCTTAATGGTGTCCAATTAGTTCCAGCAGGTTCTCTGAGATGAGCCGTGATTGCTGAGAATGGTGGGTAAGGTGGTGGCAGAGGAACTACCATTTGTTCTGTATATCTCCATTTCTTTCTCTGTCCCGCTACCTCTCATTCACTCTCTCACGCTCTGTACGTCTTCATCCGCCGTCAAAGTGAACAATCGCGTTTTGGCACGGCCATGTTGATGCATCTCTGCAGTCCTCGGCAGGCCCGTGGGCCCACACCTACCCACCGCCTGCTCAGAGTCACATATACAGAATTCCAGCCCCTAATTTACCCATCAAACTGCTGGCTCACATAATCCTTAAAGGAGACTTTTTAATGTCACCCACGTCCAGGAAGAAGTGTCATGTTTATATAGTTTCTAAAATGGACACATTTTTACAAATTACACTTAAAACAGATCGTTGTGTCTGCCTTCCTGTGGCTGAAACACGCAATATTTGCTTCATATTAGTAAAGAAATTCTCCCTGTTCCACCACCAGTAAACTCTGGTTTGGCAGAGGAATGTTCTGTACACAACTGTGTAGTCCTGCAGCAGTTATCACAGAAAGCTGACAATATGCCGTCATTGTGAATAAAGATTCATGTAAGACAGCTGAGTTCTGTAATTACTTGGATAATTAATGCTAGGAATTATATGAACTTAAAACGTCCAGACTACCCAGATTTATCTTAGAAACTATGAGGGATATTAATCTTGACAGAGTTGTCGCATTGTTTAACATTAATTACTGAAAGGTTGAAGCATGGGTCTAACTTGGCTGTTTGATGTTCATGGGTAAGTTCACCTGTAGGGTGCGCTATTCCTGCTGAACGTTGGTGTAACTAATTACTGAAGGACACTCGATGCCAGTAGGAACTGAAGACTGGAGGTGTGAGAGAAGGTGAGAACATTACAAGCATTTCATCTAGAGACCAAATCAAGAACAGTCCACACAGGCGATTTACATAACCACCTGATACCATCAGCACTGGTGTTTCATTACAGTCCCAAATAAACTCAGGCTGCTAGAGGACATGTTTCAGCTACGAGCACACATCACCAGCAAGAGCCTCGCCGAGTTCTGCTTCTCCAGACAGACTAATACCTCTTAAGGGCTGTTTTTAGCCAACAAGTTCAGTGAGTGTAAAATGTTTTCTTATGTACATAAAACTTGGTTAGATACAGAGGCCGCGTTTCTCATATAAACAGTGTCAGAAGTGCAGTTCTCACCCTAACCAGACTATCAGCAACTGGGTTGCATTAAGCTGTTGGGTGGCATCAGGCCGTTAGGTGGCATCAGCGACTGGCCTTTGCAGTTTACCCCTTTGGCTCTAGCTGGTTCTCTTGCTGGTTCTTTCACTGGTTCTCTCTGGTTCTCTAGCTGGTTCTCTAGCTGGTTCTCATCCTTGTTTTGGCTGATTGTGCATGTTGCATCTCTATCAGCGGTTGTCCATGAGGGACATTTTCTGAATGGCTGTTCAGTCTTAATTTGGCTCAAAATGAAAGAATAAACACATGAAGTACAAAAGCCACTTCGTGGCTTGATCCAGCTAGGTAGTGCACTAGGCTAACATTATATTTTGCTTCATGAAATGAACATTTGTCACTGTCTTAAAGGTACCATATTCAATTTTATTAAAGGAATTAGATATCATGGTGAACTGGGATTTGTTCAAAACTCAGTAAACCTGTTAGAAGAAGCCTGAATCTTCAGGAAGAAGGTATTTCAGAAGATATGTGAGTGTCATTTTCAGCTGTAGTGTGTTTGGTGTGTTTGAGTGTAAACACACACAGACGGTGACGCGAGGTAACAGAAAGTGATCGTGAGTTTTGGTTTGTCCCTGGCCTTAGCGAGACAATCTTTTTTTAAAAGACATATGTATTATGCTCGTAATGTTTGTTCAAGTTAGGCTGTGGACTGGTCCACACAACGTCTGTTTGTTTGACGTGATTTTGCCACTGTGAATGAGTGTACAGGCACTAGCTTGGCTGTGTTTCATTGTAGAAGCATCCGCTGTGTGTAAACCATTTCTTGAGGACCTCTGACTATCTGCCAAAATACATGCAATTTTCATCAGAGGGTGAATGACTTCATGGTTTGGATCCCATAGTGGAAGGCGAGATAATACAAAAAGTCCAAGAAAAAAGTATAAAAGGATTATATATTCAGAAGATTTCATGCTTGGACCCCTGAATTGCAGCAATAAAACCTTTTGTTTGATTTTTGAGTAAACTTGATCAAGATAGTTCGTCTGTGTTAGATCTCTGTGTTTACTGTGTCTGACTGTGTTAGATGATCTCTGTGTTCAGTGGGAGAAGCCACTCGGTGTGGGGCAGCCTGGATTTTACCTCCTCATCAAAAGAGGGAAGTGAGGATCAAAACGACGAGGAACAACAACAACAACAACAACAACAATCAATAATATCCAGAAGGTTTTCCCATCCTGCTTTTCTGCATTTAAAGAAAATATGAACATTTCTCCAGGTGCATGTAATTTCACGTTGGCAGAAATTCGATCGGACACAAATCCAAAACACCTGTTTTGGAAATGAAATGCAGCATAACAATGTTACAAGTATGTTGTCTGATTGGTTATAGTGATTGGCCCATTTACCCACAATAACTATGAAGTCTGTATAGCAGATCCAAACCAACTCACAAAAAACAGATGTTCTGTTATTAGCCTGGAGATGCACAGTAAGGCACACACAGATGCGACACCTCTGAACGATACAAGAAATGAAGCATGAAAATGCAGAATGATTATTGTTGGACATAAATCTAAAGTTTTGTATGTGTTGAGATTAAAAGATGTGTGTGTGTGTGTGTGTGTGTGTGTGTGTGTGTGTGAGTGTGTGTGTGTGTGTGTTTGAGAGAGAATCCTGGTTTCCTGTTTAAGTAGCAACTCGTGCGTTTGGGTGAAACTGGGATAACTGGGATGCGTATCTGACAGATTCCTCTAGCTCTCTCAATCTGGAAGAGACCCAACAGTATCAGGAACTGAACAGTACCAGCCCCATTAGAGACACATTTGGGAGAAAATCTCTTTTCCTTTGTCTAGACACACACACACACACACACAATATTCTGTTGTCTCACCTTTGTTTCCGTTAAACCCATGCTCACATACAGTAAGGTGTAAATGCTATTTCAAAGGCAGCTGCTACAGAGTGGTTGTCTACCCGTAAGTCTCGCAGTCTGCAACTGGATCTCTGAACATTCCCAAGCCCATGAAAACATGTCCACTGATCACATCAATAACAAAGTTATTGATCACAGAGTCCACACTAATCAGATTGGGCCCTGGTTTGTTTGAAGTTAAAAATATTTTACAGTGGTGTTAATCTGTTCCCCTTTTGGATTTTTGCACTGGCCGCCCACTCAAACATACGTGCAGGCAAAGTGTTATTTGTATTGTTACATTTACATTAAGTCCATTTTAATTGCATCAGCCGCTAAACAGATCTCCCAGTAATGGCCCTCACTGAGAATATTGCAATCATCTGTAGATGGCTGGCAGTATAATGGACAAACCTAATTCATCTAATCTTGTTGTGTTCCATTATAACAGCACTTTATCATTTCAACAGATGGAGCATGAAGGAACAAAGGGGCAAGCTAGAGCCATTGGCCCCGCCCAAGTAGGCTAACCCCGCCCCCAGGCCCCGCCCCCAGGCCCCGCCCCCAGGCCCCGCCCCCCACACTGCCTGAAGGTCTCACACTCACGTCGTGAGCTGTTCTGTGCAGGACAACAGTGCACCTGACTAGTGAAGGGTGGGAAAAAAGTTATTTAGAAAAAAGAGTCAAATAAATCGTGATGTCATTATTAATATCCACTCAAAGCATACTGGTATTCATGGTAATTGTTTTGCTCTAAACTGGAGTGAAACATGTTCGGTGGTAATATGTCATCATGTCATTGATTTGTTTTAAGCCATTTTGAAAATATTTGGGAAGATAAACTGCAGAATAACTGTTAATAATGTAGGTACACGATATCTCATACAGTAAGTTTTGCACAGAAGCCCAGGGGACATATCATGTCCAGTCAGAAACTGTAGGCAGAGCAGAACAGGGGAAGAGCCATTAACACTGAGCCATTGGCCAGAGGCAGGACAGAGGTTTGGGTTAGGGTGCACTGACCCTACATGTGTGATGTAACCTGTATTATACAGCATGCCTGTGTGATGTAATCTGTATTATACCACCTGTATATGTAATGTAACCTGTATTATACAGCCTACATATGTGATGTAACCTGTATTATACAGCATGCATGCGTGATGTAACCTGTATTATACATCCTGCCTGTGTGATGTAATCTGTATTATACCACCTGTATGTGTGATGTAACCTGTATTATACAGCCTACATATGTGATGTAACCTGTATTATACAGCCTTCCTGTTTGATGTAACCTGTATTATACAGCGTGCCTGCGTGATGTAACCTGTATTATACAGCCTGCTTGTTTGATGTAACCTGTATTATACAGCCTACATGTGTGATGTAACCTGTATTATACAGCCTGCATGTGTGATTTAACCTGTATTATACAGCCTGCATGTGTGATGTAACCTGTATTATACATCTTGTATGTGTGATGTAACCTGTTATACAGCCTGTATGTGTGATGTAACCTGTATTATACATCCTGCCTGTGTGATGTAATCTGTATTATACCACCTGTATGTGTGATGTAACCTGTATTATACAGCCTGCCTGTTTGATGTAACCTGTATTATACAGCATGCCTGTGTGATGTAATCTGTATTATACCACCTGTATGTTGGATGTAAGCTGTATTATACAGCCTACATATGTGATGTAACCTGTATTATACAGCCTACATGTGTGATGTAACCTGTATTATACAGCCTGCCTGTTTGATGTAACCTGTATTATACAGCGTGCCTGCATGATGTAACCTGTATTATACAGCCTGCTTGTGTGATGTAACCTGTATTATACAGCCTACATGTGTGATGTAACCTGTATTATACAGCCTGCATGTGTGATGTAACCTGTACTATACAGCCTGCATGTGTGATGTAACCTGTATTATACAGCCTGCTTGTGTGATGTAACCTGTACTATACAGCCTGCATGTGTGATGTAACCTGTATTATACAGCCTGCATGTGTGATGTAACCTGTTTTATACAGCCTGCCTGTTTGATGTAACCTGTATTATACAGCCTACATATGTGATGTAACCTGTATTATACATCCTGTATGTGTGATGTAACCTGTATTATACATCCTGCCTGTGTGATGTAATCTGTATTATACCGCCTGTATGTGTGATGTAACCTGTATTATACAACCTACATATGTGATGTAACCTGTATTATACAGCCTGCCTGCGTGATGTAACCTGTATTATTCAGCCTGCTTGTTTGATGTAAGCTGTATTATACAGCCTGTATATGTGATGTAACCTGTATTATACAGCCTGTATGTGTGATGTAACCTGTATTATGGTGTATAATATGAGTTATCCTGTAATATGGTGTATAATATAAGTTTTCCTGTATTATGGTGTATAATATGGGTTATCCTGTACTATGATATATAATATGGGTTATCCTGTACTATGATATATAATATGGGTTATCCTGTAATATGGTGTATAATATAAGTTTTCCTGTATTATGGTGTATAATATGAGTTATCCTGTAATATGGTGTATAATATAAGTTATCCTGTATTATGGTGTATAATATGGGTTATCTTGTACTATGATATATAATATGGGTTATCCTGTATTATTGTGTATAATATAAGTTTTCCTGTATTATGGTGTATAATATGGGTTATCCTGTACTATGATATATAATATGGGTTATCCTGTATTGTCTTACCTATATGCGTGGGGTAAACTGTATTAGGATGTGTATTATAGGTTTGTTTCATGATAGAATACAGATCAGAACACCACCAGAAGACTCTGTTATGAACCAAGAAGCAAGTTGCAACTTGACATAATTCCACTCTGACAGGTTCTGGCTGTGTAACAGGAGTTCTGCAGTCCTGTGTGGTTGACACACTACCCTTCTGCCTCTGTAGGTATTTTGTCTTATCAGCACGATGTGGTCGCATTACCCCAAAATGCCCTCCTTACTCTGACGGCCTCGTCACGTGGAGTACTGTGGCTGAAGTGAGTTTGAGCGCAGATTCAGTGTCTAGACTGAAGTGTCTGGTTTTCTGCTTAATCGAGCTCACTGGTGTCCTAAAGAGCTCTCGAATCCATTGTAGCGTGTCCTATATTCTGGAGCAGGATATGGTATTAAAAGTAATGTGTCTCCTGTTGAGACAGTTGATGTAAAAGAATCAGAAATATTACAGTGATAAACGTGTCATATTTTCTCTTCATTATAATATTAATATGCTTCATTAAAAACTTTTGAATGTCACTTCGGTGCTGTCAAGGCCTTTGTGCTAAATATTGCACTCTGCAGAAATATCTGCATCTCTAAAACTCTCAGACTTCTCCAGCTTCCTTTGTTTACAAGATTTTAATTCAGTTAGAATTCAATTCCATCAAAGTCAGTTCAGTAGTCGGTTACAGTGTCACTCGTTCCTGTGATGGCTCATTTAGTCGGGTGCTATCAGCATTGTGCAGACATCTCCTGCAGCTGCGTGGACGTGCTGTGAAGTGACTCGATCCACTCTGCCTGCACTGTGCCCAACAGCCACTAGACTTTTCAACAAATGAATTATTTTAAATCCAAATGTGTTTTCTAACCCACTTTGATGTCTTTTTCCATCTTCCCAAACGTCCACAGCCTGTGTCCTTGACAGCCTTTTATGTGCTGTGCAAATAGCATGGTCCATTTCTCTGAAACTGTCTTCCTGTGGTGGTGTGGGATTATTGTAGTTGTCTCTGAGCCTCCCTTTCCGTACTCAGCGCGGCCGTCCGGGGCTGTGAGTGCCTGCTCCGTCAGTCGGCCATTGGCGGGACACTTTCATGCACTTCTGTTGCTGTGATTACGCTGACATTATGCACAGCTCTGAGCACTCTGCAGACTTCAAAAAATAAAAACCACCTCCAAATTTGATTTCCAAGCTGGTAACTTGCGTATCTGCTTAAATGAAATGCAGCACAACCTTCTACACTGAAGCCTTTCAGAATAATTACGACACACACTCTACTCATTACCCAACTACTCACCGTGACCATGTGTAGACACGTAAGGTTGTGTGTATGTGTGCTGCTTTAGAGTAGCTTAGACATCTTGTGTTTTTACTTTGCAACTGTCTCCTTGACTTCAACCACAGAGCCTGTAACATGGAAGGATGTCCACGCACACACACACACACACACACACACACACACACACACACACTCACACATCACACACAATGTGGATTTAAAAACACAAAAGCCTGGCTGCGTTTCTGCTGGCCTTGCTTACCGAACCCTCCTAAAGGCGGTTAGGGTGGAGGGTTAGGTGGAGGGTTAGGGTGGAGGCAGCACCTTCGCTTCACCCGTCCCCTCCATCACTCTAAAAGTTCCAGCGTTTTCAGTGAGACTAATTTGCTGTCAGACATGCGGTGCTTTCACAAAAGCAGGCAGACTCCAGAAATTAATTTATCCAAATAACCAAAGCAGAGCCAAGCTGCGGCCACGCTCAGAGAAGGCTAAGCCTCCTTTTGAAGTCTGGAATGTTTTGACTGACTTAAAACAGGCAACTGGAATGAGCGGATCGCTTTCACTGACCCATGGGACTTTTAACCGTTTTCATACATGGGGAGGAAAACAAAGAATAAATGGCTTGGCTGATGTACCATGACTCGGCAATCAAAGAACCAAAAACGAGGAGTGAAACCGAAGTGAACTGTAGGGGTATCAGTGGGTTTGGTCCACACTGGAGACTTTGGTTAGATTTTCATGCATTACATGCTGGAAAATGATGGAGATTCGTTTATGGGATTTGGTTCTCCAGTTCTGCCAGTTATGCACTGTATAAGACAAAAATAATAACGCATTTATCATGTGCTCGTTGAACATTTAGGAACTGACACTTTTTGGTTAGAGTACAAAACTTTGATTATTTGTGCGATCTAGTAATCTAGTGTTTATCAGTAAAAATTTGTTTTTTATTTTACTAGCTCTTTGTTTCAGCAGCTCAATATAGGGACCTGTGTTGTGCTCAATAAATGTTAATATATGGATCTGAGTTAACGCGCATTCAGTTAATCAAAGCCCAGTGTTCGTAAACTCAACATATGTTTGGCTTTCACAAAACAGCAGTAAATTCGTACATTATTAAATCAGTCTTATTAAATCTCCAGGGTGAAAATTAAGGCTGGTGTCATTTAAAGAGGCCAGTAGAAGAAACACAGAAATCCAAGCAGTTTGCAGCAAGGGTCACTTAAGTTTCCAGCACAATAAATAATTCACTACTCTACTGTCAGGCTGCAGTGTGCTGAAATCCCTAATGACAGCTTTTTATAACCTATGACTCAGCTGGCCATTATACTCCAGACATCTCAACACAGGGCACATCCCCCCAAGTACACGCTCATGCTCTCTCTCTCTCTCTCTCTCTCTCTCTCTCTCTCTCTCTCTCTCTTTCTCTCTCTCTCTTTCTCTCTCTCTCTCTCTCTCTCTCTCTCTCTCAGACTGTGTGTTTCAGAGATTCATTGGTGTATTTGTTAACCACCTCACTCTATGTGTAACATTAATGCTTTTAGCTTATTTCTAACACCCTGCTGATGTTAATGATGTGAAATGCTGTTTGGTCGTTCACCGTTCAGTGGTGAGTGTTTTGGAGATTCAATTCTTCCTTCCAACCAAACTACAACTGTAAGGTACTGGGCCACTTTGTGTATACACCAGGATATGATGTGATTGTAGATCTTAGTCAGTGTTCATATGTTTATCCAAGGAAGCAAAGCACATATGGAAATTGATGCTCTTTAGACCAATGTGGACGTTTCCTGTTTCCTGTAAGTGTCCTCATACCTGTTTCGTAATCAGGTTTATCACTGAGATCATCTCTATTACCAATTTCAGATCAAGGTCCCCCATATCTCTGTTTCATTTTGCCCTGCTCTCCAACTAAGAAAATATATAACAGATTTGGTGTTTTGGTGCTTAAAGTCTGTGATGCCAAATTCAGCGTTAGGTTTATTTAACTGGGCTGAGCAGAGAATGTTCCAGTGTATTAGCCTGATACAGCAAACCTTAAATCCTACCAAATGTACAAAAATGGGAACTTTGGCTCACAGCTTTGGTGAAGTCATTCCCATGAGTTGGCAAAAGGAAATTAATCTCTTGGTGGTGATTAAATGTTTGACAGTTGAGTAAGTGCAGATCTAGAACTAGTGTGGGGTAGCGAGACAGACCCTCAGGTCTTGGTCATAATTTTAACCTCCAGCTTGCAGGTGTGGCCTCCTATGGACTGAGAGACCAGCTTCAGAACGGATCAAAACTATATACTATTAACGGCCCTTTAAGAATTGGCAGCGCTGTTTTTAAATCAATTGCACCGCTGCACATCTATACATCACGTCCGTGGTTATCTTTTTTTCCCTAGTTAATAATTATGCTGCATTATTTATAAAGAGAGATTGATGACTTCTCTGTACTGGCGCCCTTTTTACGTCATCCTGGCTCCCTCTTGCTGCTACCTATTAATTATGAAAACGCGTAGGTCTCCCGCGCCTGGTTTTACGGTCTCTTCCTGTTGAACTTGGTGCGGACGGCTGCTGTTTTTAAATGGGTTTGTTAAGTAAATGTGGACCGACTCCCAACAGTCTTAAGTCACTCACACATTATGTCAGAAGTATATGTCAGAACGCCAGCACTCCCTTGTTGTGCTGAACTGTACAATACGACACATTTAAATGCAGTTTTGTTTTGTTTTTTTCCAGTGTAAAATCTTTACTATGCAAATCCGATATGAGAGCAATCAGGTGTGGCTGGTGCATTTAACATAGACACACATTCTAGTGGTGCTCATAATATCTGACTTTACTGAAATTCATTTTAATTGCCATTTAGTGTTTGCATTAATTGAGTTTATTTAAATTAATTTTAATCTGAGCCATGGATGAATGAGAGGTTAGTATTAAGGAACACACTGCCCCCTTCTGTCAGGGGCTGTAATATATACACTGAGCTGGGTGAATATATTCCATGTTTATCAGCTTCTCAGTTGGGCCGTATACCCCCCCACACACACACACTGCCCGCTGTCCTGCAGAGATCCCTGGAATAACTTACTCACCCGGATCTCTCCCAGTGTGGGAGGAGGTTTCATCACTTGCTCACTCAGCTACAAGCTACTATTTTTCCCTTTAACTTTGTGCTCATTAAACACATTAAAATCCTTTTCCACCTGTGAAGCCACAGAGAAGTAATTCAGCAGCACCAGAGGTTTGGTGGGGTTGCAGAGTTCAGGTGGACATGTCTCCAAATGGTCCTGTTTGCTTTCAGCTGAACTGTAGTTTGAAAGCAATGTTGGGATTAAGGCAGCACAATCACAGACAGCGTGTATCAAATGTACCAAGAGCACGTGCAGCTCCACTACTGGAAGCAAGTACACAGGTTCACAGGTCCTGAGGTCTAATATTGGTGGAAGTCGCACACCTGTACATTTTAGAAGCAGCTTTGTACATATTTAAGTGTAATAACAGTCTCACATATAAATAAGTGTTATATACGTGCTATAAAATGTTATTGCCGGCACTTAAAAAATGTGCTTTATAAAAAGTTTCTAAAAAAAAAGATTTGAAGTGTAGAATGTGCTATAAGGTTCATCTGATTTAGTTTGTGTTTGTGGGACAAAAAAACTAAATGCTAGAAGTTGTTGACCAGTGTTATTAATCCAAGTAAACAAGTTCAGTTGCATTTGTTAATTTAAATATACATGTAGCAGCTGTTCTGGATAGTAGAGAGACATAGATGTTGTTCTCCATTCTCTAACACCTAGTGGCAGTTGATTCAGCATGAATGTGTGGTAGACCAGCAGAACTGTGTGCCAGTCTTCCAGAACTGTGCACCAATCTCCAAAGCTGTGAAGCAGTCTTCCAGAACTGTGAAGCAGTCTTCCAGAACTGTGAAGCAGTCTTCCAGAACTGTGAAGGCAGCTGTCTTCTGAAATTGCACAGCTGTCTTCTATAACTGTGCATCAGTCTTCTGAAACTACGTTACAGTTTTCCAGCTCTGTGCAGCATTCTTCCGGAACTGTGCAGCGGTCTTCCAGAACAACTCAGCAGTCTTCCGGAATTGTGCAGCAGTCTTCCAGAACGACTCAGCTGTCTTCCGGAACTGGCTGCAATACAGACATTTGTTGCAATTAAGGATAGAAGCCTCATGCCTCACTAAGTGTTCTCGTGTAGCCTGGGCTATTTTAACACCTATCCAAAAGAAAATAAAAGGGTTATTTATGGAGCAGATGCAACGTGACTTCATCCTGAAGATGGACGTTCTAAGTCTGCCAGCATTCCTCATTTCCCTGTGACTAAGGACTGCAGGGTCTGATCATGGATATACCTGCGACCCCCAGCAGATATTAATACCGCACATGACATGGATTTGATGCACTGCTTTAGGAGGTGGTAATACTTCCTATTCTGAACTACAGTGCACACAACAATCACTCAAACTTTTAGAGAGAGTTGTACTCTCTGTGCGTCTTTACTCGGAGTCCACTTCTTTGGGCTGAACTGGTAGTGATACAGTAAATAAAGTTTCAGCCTTGGCTCTTAACCGTGGGAGTTGGGGAGCCATCAGTCCTCAAATAGGGCAAAAGTCTATCCATGAAAGGTGTTTACTGCTGCCTGACACAGACAGACAGAGGCTGGTTAACCCATTGCTTCCCTTCAGACCCGCCTTCACAAAATTAGAATGGTGTTGCTACAGCCTGCTCACCCTCTCCCAGTCCAGTCAGGAAGGCAAGCAGCCATTCAGAAGGCCGGTTTGGACGCCAGCCGGAACTGCTTAAGGGTGGTGACGTTTTCTAGAGACAGGTGGTGTAAGTGGTATAATATTGGCTTGGTCCTGAGAAGCTGACATATTACAATGCCGCGTACTGCCAAGGGCTAATTATCGTGTCCATACGTGCGTATTCACTGGGAACGGGACATGTTTGTGAGAACATGCTGAGAACGAAATCAAATTCATCTGTTTGTCTGTAATTGGAGGGCTGAGTGTCATCGCAGGTTCCCTCTCTTCAGAGCGGAGTCTGTATGCTTCCTGAAATACCTCGGCTATTTATGCCCATCCACTCCGTACTGCTGGCATGCACACTTTGCTCTGGAATGAAAATATATTTAGTTCTTGCCAGCAGAGCTCCAGGCACCAGTGGGTCTAGCTTAGTTCGGCCGCAGTGTGACAGGCGGGTCTTACAGGTCAGCGCTAATCTCCTCCTTCTTTAAGAACTCTCGGGCCAATTAATGCCTTGCACTTAAATTGAACTGCAGGATTCATCAGCAGAAGGTCTTCGCATACTGAAGTGAAAATGAGTGGTGGACATGACAGATATTTTTGTTTCAGCCGGTCAGATTCACGAGGTGATCTGTATTTTAAGTGCCACATGAGGATATTTTAAAAGATTTTGCTTTGACATTTAAGGGGAAATCTGAGTAGATCTGAAGCCAGTGGAAGAAACAGAAGCCTTTCCTGAGGACGTCAGACCTGTGGGGGACAGGCCAGAGGTCAGGCCACTGTCACGTCCAGTCTCCTCAGTGATGTGGACTGTGATGTAGGCCACTGTCTTATACACACCTTTAGTTAATCACTTATAATCCAGAACCACTAATTTCACATTAAGTTAAATTGCGTCCCTCCACAACTGAAAGGGCGAATACCAAACCAAATCCCTGCTGTATTCGAGGGCTGTGTGTGCAGGCTAAACGCTTTTGTGGCCTCAACATGCCACAGCGAGTCTTAGAGCAAATCCGCCAGCTCAAACTGGAATGAGCTAAGAACAATCCCCAGATAAATGAATTACCTGTGTGGTAGGAACACACAGATGCTTTTGCTTTCAGCTACTAGGCAACTGGCATTGGACTGTTTGCACTGAGCTTGGTCACCCAGCGTGATGGGGCTGTAATTGTTGTGGGGTTGTAATTGTTGTCACACACGCCGGCGTCTCTCTGCCTGGTCAGAGGTCGTATGCGGCAGCCTAGAAGCAAACTGGTTGAGCAAGTTATTTAAAAAAAAAATTATAAATATATAAATTGCATTATATGGAGGTTAAAGAAGCCTTTGAAAAACAGGCCATGATCACAGGTTTTAATCTCATATGTCTAAAATTAATATACTAGTGGTTAAAATAGTTTGTAGTGTTAAAATTCCAATCCTGTGAGCCAAATTCATCCTTTTGATTTATTTGATATTATAATATTTTCTTATTTTTAATAATCTTGGAAGATTATCTTTATTAGAGTACCAAGCCCACCGAGATAATAAAGCGTTCACCCTGCAGGCGCACATCTTTTCCCTCTGACAGTAATTTACATATGATGTATTTAGAGAAGAAGACTCTGGGCTAATTGCGTTTGGAGATTTTCCTTTGTTTTAGGAGTCATTAGCAGGTTAGCTTAATCCAATTTGGACAATTTCATCAGGCCATTTTGGAAAACCTCTCAGAGCTCATCAGAACGGTGCATTTATTGCTAAGTGTCCTCTATTGCATTAACACACAATAAAGCAGGAGGGACCACTGCAGACATTTGGGTGGAATCCACTTAACACTCTGCCCATTTCTTTTTTTTACTGGGATGCAATCAATTTTTATTCATTTTAAAACCGAAAGGCTTTCTTTCATTGTGTGCCATCTCCAGCTTATTATGAGGATAAATAAATTACTCCATTGTTTGCACGAAATGCTAATGTTTATGGCTGCGATTTGCTTTTGTAAACGGGCGACTGTGTCTGTGTGTGCATCAGAGCTGAATGTGATGTTCAGTGCTGCCCTGTTCCCCTACCAAACGTTTTCTAAGGATGTGAGCAAGCAAATATTATAAAGAACAGATTTATTAGTACATATTAGTTTTTAAATGTTTTTTGTTCAAACAACAAACCTTTATGTTGTCTTTTTTTTAAACTGTTGGTGTGTAGTGGGGCAATCCTTGCAGCCATGTATATAGAAAATAAAGGTGGAATACTTTCATGTTATCTGTTTGACTCCATTTTTCTTACCCAGACCAAATCTTCCTCTAGCTGTGTACACAACATCCTTCAGCACGTTTCCTCTTAAGTCCACCAACGTTGTGATATAATTTCATTTAGGGTGAGTGCGTGAAAAACCCTTCACACTCGATATCTGTCTGTTCTGAAGTGGTTGCAGTCGCTCATTACCTAGACGTGGATCAGAGACTCAGAGGGCTGGATCAACATCTTAAGTGCTTGTGGAGCGCAGACACACCAACAGTATCCTAATGGCTCCCACAAGAGATCCGTCGTCAGCTTGCATGGCCGATACGTTTCACCCTTCATAACTCTCATGCAGGAACTTGTGACCTGTGTGGAAAATCAGTCTGTACTGACTTTTTGCAGACTTTACTGATGACTGCTTCCTTTTCATCTCGTGTTTCTGCTGTTTTCCTTTGTCATTTTTAAAATGTGCATACGGTCTGAAGTGACAGGCAGGTATCGTGGCCACGGTAGTGGTCATTTGATTTTTCCGGCTTTTTGGATGGTGGGCAGATGCAGGTTTGGATCCTGTGGCTCTGAAACACTTTTCAGTCTATTGACAAGATGACAACTTATCACCGATCAATCTTTACTTAGAAAGAGTGGTTAATATTGTATGGAGGAGGCACATTAACCTTTACTGTACTTCCTCTGGAACGATTGGGTGAACCAAAGCGCTGCTGTCTCTCAGACCTCTGTGCTCCTTGGGCTTCCATTTAATTCAATTATCCCCTAATGAATCTCCTATAATGAGATTAATTTTAATTATTCATCAGTAGACGAATTGCGCAAGAGAAGCCATTAATAATGCATGCAGTCACTTAACATTATTCAATTCATCACCTCCTCCTTTTGTAAAAGGTGCAATTTATTAAGAGGACAGCAGCCCTACACTGATGGGAGTCAGAGATACAGACAGGTGTACTACAGTGATGGGAGTCAGAGATACAGACAGGTGTACTACAGTGATGGGAGTCAGATACAGACAGGTGTACTACAGTGATGGGAGTCAGAGATACAGACAGGTGTACTACAGTGATGGGAGTCAGAGATACAGACAGGTGTACTACAGTGATGGGAGTCAAAGAGACAGACAGGTGTACTACAGTGATGGGAGTCAGAGATACAGACAGGTGTACTACAGTGATGGGAGTCAGATACAGACAGGTGTACTACAGTGATGGGAGTCAGAGATACAGACAGGTGTACTACAGTGATGGGAGTCAAAGAGACAGACAGGTGTACTACAGTGATGGGAGTCAGATACAGACAGGTGTACTACAGTGATGGGAGTCAGAGATACAGACGGGTGTCTGCAGACCAGACGTTTGAGTGTCAGAAGATGACTGACAGGACTCAAAGTCCTCTCATTTTATTGCCCCTGCTACTAGTGTAACTTTAAGTCATTCAAGGTTTATGCAACACCTGAAACATAAACATAAAAACATGAACCTTAAAAATTTCATGCTACAGTGTTTACAAAATGTATTTTACATGTTTAATTTAGAACAGATTATATTCATGTCGCATAAAGCAGGATTTCACATTAAAGGCCAGGCAACAGTTACAGCCAAACAAATGTCAGACTGTAGGAAAGTGTCATTTGTAAACATAGGTGTCAGTGAACATTGCTCAAATGATAAACCAGTGAAATACTCAAACGATAAACCAGCGATATACTCAAACGATAAACCAGTGATATACTCAAATGATAAACCAGTGAAATACTCAAACGATAAACCAATGATATACTCAAATGATAACCCAGTGAAATACTCAAACGATAAACCAGTGATATACTCAAACGATAAACCAGTGATATACTCAAATGATAAACCAGTGATATACTCAAACGATAAACCAGTGATATACTCAAATGATAAACCAGTGATATATTCAAATGATAACCTAGTGATATACTCAAATGATAAACCAGTGATATACTCAAACAATAACCCAGTGAAATACTCAAACGATAAACCAGTGATATACTCAAACGATAAACCAGTGATATACTCAAATGATAAACCAGTGATATATTCAAATGATAACCTAGTGATATACTCAAACGATAAACCAATGATATACTCAAACGATAAACCAGTGAAATACTCAAACGATAAACCAGTGATATACTCAAACGATAAACCAGTGATATACTCAAATGATAACCTAGTGATATACTCAAATGATAACCCAGTGAAATACTCAAATGATAACCCAGTGATATACTCAAATGATAACCCAGTGATATATTCAAATGATAAACTCAGTGATGCACTCAAATGATAACCCAGTGATATGCTCAAATGATAAACCCAGTGATATACTCAAAAGATAACCCAGTGATATGCTAAAATGATAAACCCAGTGATATACTCAAAAGATAACCCAGTGATATACTCAAATGATAACCCAATGGTTACCCAGTCCACTACTAATCCTACACTCTTGATATAAACAGAAAATTTCCTCTATTTTCATAACCAGCTCTTGGCTTTATTTATAAAGAATATTCCCGAAGACAGAATGTCCAGACAGAGCTCTTTTATGAGTGCTCATCAATAACTGATCAATAATTCAGACCTGAAGCAGGCTCACAGTGAGACAGAGTTTCAGCTAACTTGTAATTTTGGAAACTGCACAGTCATCATGTGATGGGTGATTCCTAGTGGTCCTGAGGGGTGTGAATCAGGATCAGTGTACTTTACACAGTCCCAGCATGAGGAATTAACACACACAGCACTGCAAGAGACCTGCACTGTGTGAAGAAACACTGATGAACGATCATCGGCTGATGGTAACATTAAACACAAATATTTATCTACTCATATCAAAATTAAACACACAAATAATATCTACTGATATAAATATTAAACACACAAGGTAAAGAAGAAAAAGAACAACCCTGGATTTGTGAATGTCACGAGGGCTATGCTGTGAAGGATCCAGAAAAGGAGTTCCTCAGCGGCCAGGAACTTAGCGGCTCTAGATGTGCCTGTCTTTGTCCTGGATGGCCCAGCCCATGTGCAAGCAAGGGGCAGAATAATTCCAGCTCAGTGAATGAACCTCCAATTACCCAAACTGCCCCTCTGTTAGGCTCCATTCAGGCGATCGGGCCTCAAATTGCCCTGACCAGTCTTACCTGTTTCACGTCCAAATCCGTCACTATTCTTTGGCATTGTAGCCACGGCAACAGGAAGTTTTTGACCTATAAAAAGTCGCGAGTCATGTTGCTGAAACTTGGCAGGGAGTGGTGCCATGGTCCCATTCTCGTTTTAGAATCTGGCGGAGCTGGAAGTCCTGGGTTCACTTCTTAACTGTCTGCAGACTTGCACCAGGCACACTTTGAATGCACTTTTTAAAAAGATTATTATTATTTCAAACAGGCAGTTATATAAAAACCTTTGTAATTTGGAAATAGTTGTGCGAATAAATGTATAATGTTAATATCTTAATAGATTGTCTAAAGAGTGAGATAAATCACTGTCTTGCAATCCGGTGTGTCTCTGTGTACTTTACAATTTATTTTTTACAAACTATTTGATAAAGTTGTTCATTTTAATATGCTGCAGAACTCCAGTTCAGCCCCGGTCTCGTATGGCTAAGATACCTGTGGGATATAGAGTTACACTCAGCCTCTGATGTCACTGCCTCTGATGTCACTGCCTCTGATGTCACTGTCTGCTTTCATCGCTGTAACTCAGAGCTCTCAGGCTGCCTAATTGTTCTGATTCAAAATGTTTTATGTCCATGTGTGATGCCATTTTTGTGTCTATAAAGCCACTTTAATGCCGTTTGTGTGATTTTAGCTGTAATGTCATTGTCTGCTTGTCTTTATGTCAGCAGTTAATTTGGGCTGGACTGCAATGTTAATGGAGATGTTGTTTTAGTTTAAAAACATTCTATTACCAAACATAAAAAATTCTGATTTAATTCAATAATAATTTTGAGAGGGACAAAACACAGTTTAACCAAATCCTTTAATAATCTGCACAATATAGAGAATTTGCAATCTACAACCACTCAGACTGGAAAACTAAAATAAAGGTGTGTGCTTAATGGCACACTTCTCTCAGATGGACAAGTCATGTTTCATCCAGCATGACTCACCTCACTCTCACACTGTTTCACTCCCACACTCTCACTCTCACACTGTCTCACACTCACACTGACTCTCACCCCACTCTCACACTGTCTCACTCTCACACTGTCTCACTCTCACACTGACTCTCACCTCACTTTCACAATGTCTCACTCTCACACTGACTCTCACCCCACTCTCACACTGTCTCACTCTCACACTGTCTCACTCTCACACTGACTCTCACCTCACTTTCACACTGTCTCAATCTCACACTGACTTTCACCCCACTGTCTCACTCTCACACTGACTCTCACCTCACTTTCACACTGTCTCACTCTCACACTGACTCTCACCCCACTCTCACACTGTCTCACTCTCACACTGTTTCACTCCCACACTGTCTCACTCTCACACTGTCTCACACTCACACTGACTCTCACCTTGCTCAAACTTGCCAGAGAAGTCCAGCAGTGGGGGTGGGAAGCCCAGCAATGGATGTTTTAATTGTAAAGTTTGCTAAGCAGGAAAGGTTTTCTAGAGTCCATGTGTTAGTGCTTTAGAATCCAGGAAAGGTTTTCTAGAATCCATGTGTTAATGCTTTAGAATCCAGGGAAAGTTTTCTAGAGTCCATGTGTTAATGCTTTAGAGTCCAGGAATGGTTTTCTAGAGTCTGTGTATTATTTCTTGAGACAGTGTACATGAAAAAGACACAGTTGACATATTGACACCAAGGTTTTGCATTTGAGATGTTTTCTGCTGTTCTGATGTTCATGGGATCACTCACAGCTGTGGCTGGGATGTCCATCACACTGAGGCCTCTGTACATGTCTGGAGCTGGACTGCATCGTCAGCAGGTCTGTGAGTAGTAGGAGGAGAACACACACCTCCTTCTCCACTTCCACAGGGAGGAAATCACACCAAACAGACGCAGAGGAAACTGACAGGGAAAGTTGCCACTGCACGGTGTGTTCCTCCAGGCCTCCCAGAAAACTTTTCCGTGGAATTTGAGCATCAGGGTTTTCAATCCCATGCTTTCCATCAGGGAATGTTTATTATTATTATTATTAGCAGGTTCACTTATTGTAACTCTGTGCTTACACCACTCATACGCACTTCCTTCTAAATGCTTCTTAACCTGCTTTAAGTCACTTTTGTGAAGGTATCAGGGAGACGTGTCACAGTCAGCCCCTCATACTTTACCCCTAATACTCTCCCCTTCGTCATTTACCCCTCATCATTTACCCCTCATCATTTACCCCTCATCATTTACCCCTCATATTTTACCCCTCATCATTTACCCCTCATCATTTACCCCTCATACTCTCCCCTTCATCATTTACCCCTCATCATTTACCCCTCATCATTTACCCCTCATACTCTCCCCTTCATCATTTACCTCTCATCATTTACCCCTCATACTCTCCCCTTCATCATTTACCCCTCATCATTTACCCCTCATACTCTCCCCTTCATCATTTACCCCTCATCATTTACCCCTCATCATTTACCCCTCATACTCTCCCCTTCATCATTTACCCCTCATCATTTACCCCTCATCATTTACCCCTCATATTTACCCCTCATACTCTCCCCTTCATCATTTACCCCTCATCATTTACCCCTCATACTCTCCCCTTCATCATTTACCCCTCATCATTTACCCCTCATCATTTACCCCTCATACTCTCCCCTTCATCATTTACCCCTCATCATTTACCCCTCATATTTTACCCCTCATCATTTACCCCTCATCATTTACCCCTCATATTTTACCCCTCATCATTTACCCCTCATATTTTACCCCCTCCTCTGAAGCCAAACTGTAGAATGAATGGAATTCCACTCTCACGTAATCCAAGCGTCTGTTTTTAAAAGCACACACAAGGACTCAGAGATGTGGAACCTCAGCTGTTAACCATCTAACCTCGTTAAAAATGACCTGAAATCTGGCATCTGATGGCAACACACCCTGACATGATATATGGTAAACAACATAGACTGATTGAATTATACATCCCATACAGCCTCCAGGAGAACCAGTGGAGAATATTTTTAGTGCACATTTTTTCTAGAAGACTCTTTCAAGTCCAAGTCAATCTCCAGAGGTTTCTGAGTCCCAGAACAGAGGTAAGGGTGTAATTACAACACGTCAACTATAAGACAATAAACCATTAACCTCCGTGAAAGATTAATGCCATGTCCCTCACCTTATCCACCTCTATGTCAAAACAGCTGAAAGCTGCATTTCCTAAATTGCTAAGCAGGTTTTGGAGTGCTGGACATTTTTGCTTCCCATCTTGCTGTCCTTCTGCCTTGGAGTACGATGGAAAGACGCTCTTCCCTGAATTCCTTCCCTTTTGCTGGTCCCTCAGCCCAACCGCCCACAGCTATTGTGCGGAATGGCACTGGCCCAGTTAAAGTGGCTTTCATCTGGCCAGTTTAAACAGACGTCCTCGAGCAGACGTTTGCCTAATGTGTTTTTGTTATGTGTTCTCGCGGCTCCGTGCACGGCAGCCGTGGTGAGGGAGGGGTGGGGGTTCTGGACTCTAACCCTCTGCTGTTCCAGTGCTCCGGGAATAGTCCTGGCCTGAAACTGATCCCCATGGCTGCTACAGAGCAAGCGTCTTCTCCGCAGGGGGGAAGCCCCTTCCGGCAGGCCAAGGAGCGACAGGCCAGCCGGACCCGAGACCAGGCGGGGGTCAGCTGGAACAGGCAGGGCGTGGCACCACAGCCAGCGGGTGAGGAACGTCGGCCACTTGGGCCTGTTACGACAAATGTTCTTATGCACACCCCGCATGCACATGCTCAGCCATTAGAGAAGGGGCTTGGAAATGTATTACCACACATATTGGTATTTTAGGGGGCAGCTGATTTGAGTTTGGTGGAGTCAGGCTCTCTCTCTTCCTTTAGGAGTTCCAGCAAAGGGGCTTTAAAGGAGCTGGCATGGAAAGGGTTAAAAATTATCCACGTTTATACGCACTCTGTGCTTCATATGCGCTTTAAGGGTTAATACAACAACACACACTTCAACCAGCTTTAATCCTGAGTGTAGTCTGTTTGTCTTTCATTTATTTACCTAACTTATTTATTTATTTGTTTGCTTTATCTAAATGCATTGCTAATGTTGTAATAAATCTGGATTGATGTCCTCATAACCAAGCGCAGGACTTGTCCGTAGAATCATAGTGGCTTTGAGAATCACAGAAGCAGAGGTTCTTTTGACACCATGTTGAGGTGAACAGTGTCTCATGGGAGGAGTGCAGCCAGTGCACCATCAGGTTATACCCTGCTGGAGCCTTTTGAGGAAGAAGTAGACAAGTAAATAAGTCAAATGGGCTCAGCTACATGCTTATTTTGGGCTCTGGGAGCTGTAACGTGTCTCCCGGAGAAATGAGGACACATGCAGGATGTCTCCAGGTGTGAGTGAGACCTCAGGCGTGTGGCCCGTGTGTTCATCTACTGTGAGCCAAAACTGGTATCTTCACTCTGCTTGCTACCAGTTACAGGGACTCACACAAAGCATATGACTGGCATCATAATTACTTTCACAAAAATATCATTAGAGAAATGTAGAAAATGGGATGTGAAATGTAAAACAGAATTTCAACTTTAAAGCAGTGCATTAGGAGTGCACAATATCATTTTTTCTAAGCATATTTGTAGAGGCTGTCATCTACCGTAACTTGCTGTATGTTGTTTGTTTTGAGGGTGACCAGTCCTCCCGTCCCACTGCTTGTTGGTGAGGACGAAACCGCTCTGAGTGGGAGGTATGTGACTTCTCTCATCAAGCCCGCAGACAAACAACCTGATGTTTGTTTACAGAAGGTTGTGGCTTCACTGAAACTTTGAGTTACCACTTGAAAGTACTTTACTTGCTACTAATTTACCTCAGGGGTCTTTAAAAAGATCAGACTGTACTGTTGAAATCTTTATAGTGGTGACATCTTGTCATCAGAATCAAAGTTTGCCCTGGAGTCACATAAAGGCAGTATTTGGATGGGGAGATGGGCGCTCGGCTGTGGTGGTCTAGTTAGCCTGGATCTGTCGTTATGTGGCACGAGCACGGCACTGCAGGCACTGTCGTGCGGATCCCTGCAGACAAACGTCTGTTATTTGAGTCAAAGAGAGAAAAACGTCATATAAGAGCAAGTCATGGTCCTCGCAGCAGGGCCCGCACTCTGACTGGCTGGATTTGTTTGTGCACTGTTGTTTCCAAGCAGCCGTTAAAGGCTGTTTCTGCCTGCTTTCACCGACCGGGGGGCGGGGCCAGCAAATGGAGAAAACCTTTCTCTGGACTGTAGTTCAGCACAGGAAATGCAATTCAGGCTTCTCCTGGGTTCCTATTACCTCTCTCACTGCTCCCAGAATGCTGGGAGTAACTCAAAAGCTCTCTCTTAACTCCAAAGAAGGAAGTCCAGTCTTTGGGAAGAAGGGGTGGCAACAAAGAGGGAAAGAAAGAAGAGAAAGAGAGAAAGAAGAGAATACCCAAAAAGCAGCTGCCCGGCTACCTGACAAATTACAGCTCAATAACCTCTGGTGTTGTCCAAGCACCAGGGGTCACACGTTTTCTTTTTCTCTTCGTCGCCAGGGAAACACTTCAGCTGGAAATGTTTAGATAAAAATGTTTAAGTTGTTGTTTTCATTAGACTATGGGCACAGTTCAGGGTTCCATTCTTAAGGTTCTTGTGACAGAAAAAGGAATTCAATCTCCTCTGACCCTCCCAAAAGTCCTAAAGTGTGACAGTGTAAACATTGCATTGGTCTTGTAAGCATGCAACACGTGTGTATGAAAGTGTGTTGCGATAATGTTTAATGTTACCTGTACAACACTGTGCAGCATTACAACACTGTGTAACATTACAACACTGTGTAATCTTACCTTTACAACACTGTGTAACGTTACCTTTACAACACTGTTGTTGAGTGCTATGCAGATATGATGTAAAAATAAGAGAACGTCTGAATGCCTGTAGCTCAGTACTCAGTAACAGCCATCTCTGCCGTCTCCAAACTCATAAATGCATGTCTCAGTGCTTTGTCCTTAATCAGGTGATTTTACAAAATTTCAACACTGTGTAGCATTACCTTTACAACATTGTGTAACATTAACTTTACAACACTGTGTAACATAAACTTTACAACACTGTGTAACGTTACCTTTACAACACTGTGTAACATTAACTTTACAACACATCACTTTCTACAGCATGGTAACTGTAGATATGGCCTATAAATTGTTGAGTGCTATGCAGATATGATGTAAAAATAAGAGAACGTCTGAATGCCTGTAGCTCAGTACTCAGTACTCTGCCGTCTCCAAACTCATAAATGCATGTCTCAGTGCTTTGTCCTCAATCAGGTGATTTTACAAAATTTCAACTCTGTGTAACATTACCTTTACAACATTGTGTAACATGAACTTTACAACACTGTGTAACATTAACTTTACAATACTGTGTAACCTTTACAACAATGTGTAACATAAACTTTACAACATTGTGTAACATTAACTTTACAATACTGTGTAACATTACCTTTAAATCACTGTGTAAAATGAACTTTAAAATACTGTGTAGCATGAACTTTACAACACTGTGTAACATTACCTTTACAACACTGTGTAACATTTACTTTACGACAATGTGTAACATTCCCTTTACGACAATGTATAACGTTCCCTTTACATCACTGTGTAATGTTCCCTTTACAAAACTGTGTAACATTACCTTTACAACACATCACTTTCTACAGCATGGTAACTGTAGATATGGCCTATAAATTGTTGAGTGCTATGCAGATATGATGTAAAAATAAGAGAACGTCTGAATGCCTGTAGCTCAGTACTCAGTAACAGCCATCTCTGCCGTCTCCAAACTCAGTGCTTTGTCCTCAATCAGGTGATTTTACAGTGAACTCAGAGTGAACAGTGCTCAGCTGTAGCACAAATCACTGCACTATAAGGCATATGTTAGATTTCTGAATTGTGAGCAGGCATCTCTGTAGCCTCCTATTAAGACCTCAGGGTCCCATCAAAATAATCCTTAATAAAGAACAGCTTCACTTTAATCTTGGCCACTTCTCAGGTTTCTTGCTTGATTTAGTTCCTGGCCAGTAATGTTTTAGCACTGATGCCAGTGTCAAGCTATTAATGCATCTAAAAACAGATAATGAGTCCAGTGCAAGTTCTGTTATCCAGCTTTTATAAGATCAATAAATAAGTAAATACACAAATAAATAAACTAATTTTTAAAACAAAATCATTTAGATTAGTATTTATTATTTAGATTATTTAGATGATTTAATTTTATTTGATGTTTTATGGTGTGCAGTAGTAATTATATAAGTAAGGAAATTCAAACTTCATAGTGGATAATTTTCCATTTGACTATGTGATGCATGAAGTGTTAATGTTATTATTGTTTCTTCTGGACTGCAGTGTCACCTAAGAGGTTATGCTTAATTATATTACCAAACAGCCCTGCTCATATAGCAGTCGGTTTATTATTAAATTGTATTTGTACAACAGAATCTTCTGTTCTGTTCTTTAATGGGTTTGTAATTCCACATTTTTAATTATTCAGTTATTCAGTACAGGCAGGTCTGTAATAAAGGTCTCAGTTAAGATGCACACATGATTCCTGGCCTTTTCCTGAGCGTGGTGCAAAACTAGAGCCCTCTCTGTAGCTCACATGTGAGCACGTTTGCTTGAGAGTCATAAACAACTTTTGGTAATTATACTATGCAATTTGAAAATAACTCACTTCCAAAATTACATTGAAAGTTAATTTCATACAGCTGCTCAAGAGTGAACGAGGGCTGTAACTCGATTGGCTGCTATACCTCTCAGCTATCGCCAATAGTTACCTGAGAGTCCCCTCACATTTCTTAGTCTATTGAGTTATCAGGAACCTCTTCAAACTGCAATATATTTAATTTTGCAGGGCTGAAATGCGACCCAGCTGGTTTACGTGCAGGACTAGGGACTAGTGTCAGTGTGACTGCCTCAGCCACACAGAGCGTTTAGATGAGGAAGGGACCAGTTAAGGTCTGTTTATACGGGACACGACACACACAGAGTTCCATCCTGCAGACCTGTTACCCCGTGCATGTCTGTCCAGCACACAGTGATTTCACGGCTGCCTTAAGGAGCCTGTGTATGTGTGTGCAGTGTTAAGTTGCCTGTATGTGTGTGCAGTGTTAAGGTGTCTGTGTATGTGTGTGCAGTGTTAAGATGCCTTGGTATGTTTGTACAGTGTTAAGTTGCCTGTGTGTGTGTGTGTGTGCAGTGTTAAGTTGCCTGTGTGTGTGTGTACAGTGTTAAGGAGCCTGTGTATGTGTGTGCAGTGTTAAGATGCCTTGGTATGTTTGTACAGTGTTAAGTTGCCTGTGTGTGTGTGTGCAGTGTATACAGTTTTTTCTTCTGTATACATTAATCAGATTCCTCAGATCTCGTGTATAAGTGGCACATATTGGCCTACAGTAGCATCTAAGCTTGCAGCTCTGTTATGATTGGTTAAATCGGCTGGTTGTTCTATATTTCAGTTGCATTTGCAGCACTGTGTGCCTTTTGTGACATTTTTCTATATTCACCTCTTTCTGGGCTTTTTATTTTGTTGTTGTTGTTGTTATTGTTGTCCTTATATATCTTATCACCTTTTCTTCATTGTTTTTACATTCTATAATCTTGGATAATTTACAAGAAATTAAGTACCAAATTTAAAAACCTTCTCCACTTTGTTAGAGCTTTCAAGACTATTTATTACAAATTGTTTTTTAATAGAATTCTTTTGTAAGAGAGTGTGGATGTGATCTGGCACAGGTAGAGAGTAGACACACACCAGTGAGGAACCCACTCGCTGTGGAAGGACTTCCACTCTGCCTTTGTGATTGAAATTATACCTGCAATTCCTTTCCAAACAACAAACCAGTGAGGTTTAAAGAGCAGAAAAGGACCGGTGGTTAGAAGCAGACTTGTGTCTGGCCTGAGAGGAGCAGAGCCCAGCACCTCACAGCCCAACAGCCCAGCTCGGCCACTGCAAAACTGGGCTGTTCGTCTGCCGTAGGATCGGTGGTGGAATATGGAGCAGGACTGGAACTCTCTACTTAACACGGCAACAGAATGACATATGGACGGCTAGAGGGAGGAAAACTCCCATGTGCCTCCTCCAGTCGAAAGCCTTCCTGTGTCCGTGTGCGTGTGTGTGCGTGTGTGTGCGTGTGTGCGTGTGTGCGTGTGTGTGTGTGTGTGTGTTTGAGAGAGAGAGAGAAAGAAAAAGAGAGAAACTTTCTGCGTTTTTAAACTGCAACCTCCCTCCCTCTCTCCCTCTCTCTCTCTCTCTCTCTCTCTCTCTCTCTCTCTCTCACACACACACACACTCTTTTTTTCTCTCTTCCTCAGACACTAGCTAGCCACTGCCTGCAGCAGTAAGCGGACAACTCATTCCCACTCGGCGTCGGTCTCCTGAGATCCAGCAGCATGCTGACCCATGGCTTTTCACACTTAAAATGAAAAGAAAAAGTTGCCTTCGATCGGTAATTTGCGCGTTTGAGTCGACCCAAAGCCGAGCTTCTCCAGAGCTCTTTGTTTTGCTCGGGAACAGCCAGTCGTGTATAAGAAGACAGCGATAACAGAAAGGATAAAAGTACAAGGACCCAACCATAATTGTAGTGAGTACCGCTCTGTTCTCCTATGGCAGCGTGTGTGTGGCTGCGTGGCTTTATGTGTGTGTGATACCTTCTCACTTCAGAAGTTGCTCCTATGCGTATGTGGGTCTTTTTTCTGGAGGAAAACTGTCAGTGTTTAGAACTGAATGAAACTGAGATGTTCTCGGGTTTATATGACATATAAGTGACAGCTTTGGACTGTTAAGTATTTTTGTTAATCCTATTTATTCTAAATTAATAAAAGTACATAATTCTTACAACATATTCTCTTCACTAGCAGATCACAGCATTGTTTAATTCCCGAGTTTCTTTAATAAAAATTTAATATTTTATTGTCGATCAGTTCGATATTAAGAGTCACTGAAAAAACTACAATCTGTATTGCTATGATGTTCCGTCACCAGTTAACCTCTAAATATCACACATTAAACAATATAATATATAAAATATAAAAATAAAGATAATATATTTTTAAATAAAAAATATATATATATTTGGAATAAATAAATAAAGGAAATATTGCACCTGACTTTATTAGGTAAATGGTCAGAATTTTAGCAGGATATCAGGTATTGAAATTATATATTATAAATAATTGTAACTAATTTGATTTTAATTTCCCTTAACGAGAACGAAGTCTATGATATTTAATTTAAAATAATCTGATCCCTAGTCAGATAAGAGTGTTGTTGAGCCTGAAGTGTATCTCTGAGCGTTTCTGTGTCCACCTGAACCTCATACACCTACTCCGCCTTCCCACCGTCCTGTGCAGGTCCTTCCTGACATTTTTAAACAGGTGTAGAGGACACTGAAATTAGAGCTGGCTATGTAAATAATGGTTTCTTTTTTCTGGTCGAGTATATCCACCTTCTGAATAAGTTTACATTTTCCGTCCGGCGAGTGAACGCTGGCTGTCTCCCTGCAGGAGAGCACGCTGACCTAGCACAATAAAACCCAACCGGTCGGAGCAGCTGCCTCTCCATGCCATCTGCTTCTGGTAGGTATGTAAGTGCAGAGACACAGCCAGGCCCGACCCGTGGACGCACCAGACCAACAGACAGGCCAGACAGAGCGGGTCTTGAGCCAGCGCGGGCCAGCATGCTCACCGCTCTTCCCTGCGGCTCTCAGACCGCAGCTGAAATGAACATTTTGCACGGACTCGAACTGTAGTTCTGTTTGTTTTTTAACTTGCATTTTTAATTAATGGAAGCCCTCTATCATAATTTGGTTTGTGAAAATAAATTCTAAAAATAGTTTCATGACTACTTTTTTCAAATAAGTTTAAATTTGAGCACTGTTTTATTTCAATAGTATAGCTGAAGTGTGTCCCCTGCTCAGTAGGCATTGTGCACCAGCCGCACAACTCCCAACGCGCCTCTCCGCACACTACGGGGACTTTCACCAGAACCATTTTTCTATTGGTCTGTTAATGAGAAGTTTCATTGAGTTTGTTGACTCACGGTGTTTGTTTTAATAAGGCCTGTGTTTGATTCCATCCTGCAGCCTTGCTGAGCTGTCAGGCATCGAGGCGCGTAGCGCGCCTGTTTACTGAAGGCCCAGTGTTTTCTGCGTGCGTGCGAACTGCGGATTGTGTGCGGTGAAAGACACGGGGGGTTAACAGATCCGGCACAGCCCCGCTGGCTGGGAAACAGACACGGAGACACAAGGAAGCCAAATGTCTTTCCAAGGAAATTGCGACTCGGTGCTGTTTGGTAAATACAGAAGGCTGCTATTTTGTGAACACGTTGTGGATTATTTCAGGGAAACATTGCCATAGAGGCAGGAAGTTGAGGTGAACAAACTTGTGTTAGTGCTTCTCTCCTTTATCAGTAGTTCTGTGTACATAAACAAGACAATGAGTGTGAGAATATTTACTCTTAATTGCTGTTAACAAATTATTTAAAGTGGGCCTTTTTAAATTGCGACTAAAGAGCTATTTTTAAAGCACTTGTTCAGCAAATGAAAATTCAATGCACTGGTTTATGTTGCGAAACAGTTTATATATTTAAATGTGCATTTTATTCAAATTCAGGCTAAATTGTTTTATTAAAGAGCCTTTTTAATTCTATTAAAATAAATAACAAGACGACATTTGATATGATTTTTTTTCCTTTATAATTTCCCGCTCTGTTGCATGTTGCAATGCGCTGTGGGAGGGAACGGCAGGTGACCGGGACACACTGAGTTCCCTAATTCTGTTGGAGGGGTCACTCAAGACCAATCAGCCTTCTGGACCTCATCGGCAGGCCGGCACTCAGAATGAACTGATTTAATGCAGCTATTGGGCGAATTACTAGAGCACCGTGTCAGGCCGAGCAAAAAAGAGAGAGAGAGACAAATTACACGTCAACTAACCTCATCACATCTGCCAAGAATGAGCATTTTAATAATGTATTAGGTAAAACACGCGTTAGCCTGAATGGAAAATTCCACGAGCCTCTGCAGGTTAACCACTGTGCTCTGCATGTTGCTGTGAGGTTGTATTTGAAAGGAATTTAAACCAGTGATACCAAGAATTTTTTAATTGTTTTTTCTCACATTTGACATTGCCAGGATATTAATGATTTATTGTTCTGAATAAAGCCTTTTAGAAATTTTGTTATAAGATTTTTTTATAAGAAAAATTTAGATTTTTGATATATTTCTACACTGGCTTTGTTTTTACATTGACATACAATTTTAGGTCCATATTTAATTTATCTTCAGTATAAGATGTGCCAGTGCTGGCAGTAACTGCAGATAAATGTCATTATAATAATTGTGGCAGGTCTTTTCTCAGAGGCGGATCCGAAGCGCAGCGGCCGACTGCTCCGTATTATCACTGTCCGTTGCTTTCATCCGCCCTCACAGAGACAAGTGCAGTGTTGCATTTTAGAAACTCTCTCCAATTCTCTCACATCTGCGTTCAATTTTTGTCTGCATCGACATTCTTCGTGGTTCGATTTATTTTGCCTGGGCCACCATGTGGATTTAGCTGACTGGCTTAAGCAGGGATCAGTAGTTTTAAAGTTGTTTTGATTAAAGCTTTGTTTTTTAAAACTGGTTCCTCACATGGAGCACACCCTCTGTTCTCGAATTAAGTCAAAGGCTTGTGAAAGGGGAAGAACTGAAGAACGACTTCAGAATAAAAACTCTGAGATTTCAGGACACATTTTTAATTGTCCTGACTTATAATTGCTTTAAATCTACCTTTTGAAATTAAATGTTGTAATTTTTGTAGACTTGTGTTAGCTCAACGATAAACATGGACCCTGCTCTCTCTGTCTTAGCAGCGCTGGTGTAGGACGTGTCAGTAATATTCTTGCCGATATTCTTTGAATGTCAAGGGTTCGGTTCCGGTTGCCGTGCGTGGGGGTCGGGTCAGACGTGGACATGATGGTGTTAGAAGCTAAGCTTCAGTAAACGCAGCGCTGGAAAGCAGCAAGACGAGACAACCCCGCCACACTGCTGCCATGAGTGATGCATGCTTGCCTCTCTTTCTCTTCTTTCTTTGATGGCACTTCCAGGCCTCTGTCTGCTGGGCCTTTGTTTGTAAGCTCATCAAAGCGTACTCGGTTCAGGTTGAATTGAAAAGGAACATCAAAGTTGCTGAATGCGCTTCTTTGAAACAGTAAATATTTAGCGGTGTGGGAGAAGAGTGTATTTTTGCTTTCACATGCTCGCTGCCCCTCACCTGGAGAAGATCACCTGCTACTGCAGAGACCAGGACACTCTTCACTTCACACACACACATACAGACAACTACCACACATCTCGGTCTATGGGAAAGTGGAAAATCTTTCCTCAGCCGTACGTTCCACACTCTGCACTGTAACCAGAGGCATTGTTTTAAATTATCCTATTCTCTCCCTCACACACACACATTTATATTTATATGTATATATATCTTTTGCACTTTAAGAAGTAAGAAGGCCAAGGAAAGGACCAGAGACAGAGCAAACCCTCACTATGATCGAACAGCTCCGGTTTCCTGGGCACATGCAAACAGTCGGGGCCATTAAAAATTCATGCCAAGATTTAAACATTTTGAAATGAGGGCTGAGTAGTGAATAGTGATGTGGGCACTGCTGTCTGTGTAAGCCGGTGGTCTGCTGTGATCAGAGAGTGGCAGAGAGGCACCAGGTGGGTGTTAGAGTGTGGTGTTGGAGTGGGTAGTGGTGTTTATGGTTCTGTAGTTGTGTAAATTGTCCCTGCCGTGTATGTAGAGTCACAGGAAACATTTGGGACTCCATATGTTCAGCGTAGTCCACATACCTGCTGACCTTATGCCAAGAGATGCACAATAACTAAAACTAAAAGGGCTCTCTCTCTCTTTTTCCCCATTTTCTCTCTCTCTCTCTCTCTCTCCATCCCCCACAGCCCAGGGCAGAGTTCTGCCTCTGACCGTCATTAGGAGCTGTCAGTGAGCTTAGTGAGGGAGAGCAGATAAATTTCAGATACGTCAAATACAGATGAAAGATCTTCTGGAGATGTTAGGGGTGTTGCGCTCGACTTGCTTCTGTTCAACAAGTTCCCATCTCTCTCTCTCTCTCTCTCTCCCTCACTCTCTCTCTCCATCTCTCTCTCTCCCTCCCTCTCTCTCTATCTGTCTCTCTCTCTCCATCTCTCTCTCTCGCTCTCCCTCCCTCTCTCTCTCTATCTGTCTCTCTCTCTATCTGTCTCTCTATCTCCCTCTCTCTCTTTCTCTTTCCCTCTCTCTCTCTCTCCATCTCTCTCCCTCCCTCTCCTCTACCTACCCCCTTCTCTAGAGGCAACAGCAGTAGCAGCCTCTAGCAGGAACCCCCACCTCTTCAACACAAACTGCCCCCTCACCCCTAGGCCCTCCGCCCCCTTCTGCCCCTGCTTACCTTGGCTAAGCTGCTCTGCGTGTTGATTGGGGAAGGACTAATCCAGTTTGCAGCTGTCGTAGACCAATGATGAATCACCTTTCTGTCATTTGGCTGCTCTCGGCCTGTGTGGAGAGAGAGAGAGAGAGAGAGAGAGGGAGGGAGAGAGGGAGGGAGGGGGAGAGAGAGAGAGAGAGAGAGGGAGGGAGGGAGGGGTAGAGAGAGAGAGGGAGGGAGGGGGACAGAGAGAGAGAGAGAGAGAGAGAGAGAGAGAGGGAGAGAGAGAGAGAGAGAGAGAGGGAGAGAGAGAGAGAGAGAGAGAGAGAGAGAGAGGGAGAGGGGAAGTCCTGGAGATGGAGTTTGGATGAGAAGCGCTGCCCGTGCAGACAATGTGCCTCTGTGTTTCTCCAGCTCCGAGCTCTTCCCAGCCTGCCTGAGAATAACAATAATGTTTTCTCAGACGACGTCTATTGTGTCATGGATGGGTCTGGACAGTGACACGGAGCTGGAATAACAAGGAGGGATATTGTTTTGGAGACCTGGCAGGTGGAAAAGAGTGGGAGGAGAAAGAGAGAAGGAGTGAGTCCGATCTGACTCAGACAGCAGAGAGCCGTCCAGTCTCAGGTAAGAAAGCTGCTGGGCTGAGGCAGCAACATCACACTGAAGCAGTGCCGCTTTGACCGCCAGGCGTCTGCTGAACCAGCCACCACATTTGAATGCTAGTTTGCTTGTTTCTTTTAGACGTTGTCATTGCAAAGCATTTCATTAGAGTCCTGAAACACAAAAGAAGCCTGTTGTTGATATTTTCCAGGAATTATTGTTTTTGTTGTTGTTTACAGAGCTACATTTTCTGTCTAAATAAGAACAGTCAGACCAACCTGTGTCACTGATCTACTCTGATCAAATATGCATAGAGTATTTTTCCCTCCAAAAAACCTAAATAGATCTGATAGGTGGGATGGTTTATGTTGTTATCGAATAGAAATTCTTGCTGTAAAGTGAAATAAAGACAGTAATTCTGTTTACAAAGGCAAACAAAGACAAACGTGTGCTTTGGTTTGTGGCGTTGCATATACCTGGACTCATACAGGCCGTCCTGAAGCCTCGGAGTTGATCAAATGTTTTCAGTGACGTGGCCTCCAGGATATAAACAGAGAAACAGAAACTGTTTGCTAATGCACACAGTGTGCTGAGTTCAGCTTCTCCCTCACTGAGGAACGACTCTCCCATGTGCCGGTCTCTCTCTCTCTCCTGGTGCTGGTATCTCTCTATCTCCCAGTGTAGCTCTCTCTCTCACGTGCCACTCTATCTCTCTCAGTGCCAGTCTCTCTCTGAAGCCCTCTCTCTTAGGCACCATGTATGAGTGTATGACACGACAATGTGCACTGCAAGGCGGGTGATGAATTTTTAAAACTAGAAATGAGCAGGTCAGTCAATCATCAGATCGTCTCATTAATTGTTAAGTTTGCGTCAGGTTTCGTAGTTGACGTGTGTTGAGGGGATGTCCAACTTAAGGAAGCTCTTCTTTCCATACGATAGTAAAGCTTGAACTTCAGGTATCACAAGCTTTAAAAGAGGTCTGAAGTGAAGCTCTCAGTTTCATATCTGTATTAGACACTATATGGGGCACTGGTGTGTCAGTGCTGAAGGTGCTGGACTAGTAATCAGAAAGTTGCCATTTCAAATCTTGCCACTGCCCAGCTGCTACTGTTGGGCCCCTATACAAGACCCTTAACCCTCAATTACTCAAGTTGTGTTGGGCCCCTATACAAGACCCTTAACCCTCAATTACTCAAGTTGCTTTGGATAAAAAGTGTCAGCTAAATGTATTTGTGAATTGTTGGATCGTGTTCCTGTTTACTGCATGTGGTGGAACAGAAAGTGTTCCCAATAAAGTTCACTTACTGGTGTGTGCCATGTTGTAACTGCGTTGGTAACGGAGGTGATTAAAATGACACTGTAAAATAGAAAAATATGACACAAGCAAATTAGATCTTACAAATAGAAATTGAATAAATATATTCAGAATATTAGTCAAAAAACTTTCATAGTAATATACTAAATATATTGTCCAGTTTCTGTAATGTCTATTCTGAGAAGGTTTTTAGGCTATTTGCTTGTATTTTAATGTGTGTGTGTGTGTGTGTGTATGTGTGTGTGCTTTGTGCATGTTGGTGTGTGGGTGTGTGAATGTATGTGTGCATGTGCGCATTGTGCATGTGTGTGTGTGTGTGTGTGTGTGTGTGTGTGTGTGTGTGTGCAAGTATGTGTGTGTGTGCGTGTGGGTGTGTGTGTGTACATGTGGGTGTGAGAGTCTGGGGGTGTGGGTGTGTGTGTACGACCATGTGTGGGTGGGTGGGTGTGTGTGTGTGTGTGTGTGTGGGTGTGTGTGTGTGTGTGTGTGTGTGGGTGTGTGTGTGTGTGTGGGTGAGTGTGTGTGTGTGTGTGTGTGTGTGTGTGTGTGTGTGTGATGTTTCCTGAGTCATGCTTCTTTATGTGTGTCTTTCTCCTTTCAGGTCTATGGAAATGCAGGATCTAGCCAGCCGAGTTAGTGGTAGCAGTGAGTCTCCGAGTGGCCCCAGCCTTGACAACTCACACATCAACACCAACTCCCTCACCCCTAATGGCACAGAAGGTACAACCACTCGGCCCGCATTGGTCAGTTTTCAGCTTTATAGTAAACACGGTGTGTAAGAGGAGGGCAGTAATCTCAACAGTGAAAGTATCGTAACCAGCTCCTGTCTGCTGTGTGATAATCTGGCGTTCATTTGTGGAAGAGTGGTAATAAGAACAGATGCGGAAAATACCTATTGTTAGATATTTTTAATAGATTTTTAACAGATTTCTTGAAGGCATCAGATAATGAGAATCAATGTTGTGTTTTCAAATCCAGACTAAATTTCACTGCACTATACTTGTTATATTATTATTATTTTGTCTTAGAATATAATAATAAACACACATTTGGGTTTCATTAAGACACTAAGAATCCAATATGCTATTTACCATTTGTGTAACTGATCATATTTGACCTTTGTCGAGAATCTTAATCTTAATCTTAATCCTAATCTTGTTTTAAGTAAAATCGGTTTCTGTGGTTCTGTGGCTTTGTTGCGTCTGTGCAGTGCCAGGGCCTCCGTTGTGCCGGGTATTCTGTCATGTGTGCTGTGCCCTCTCTCCCTGTAGGTGATAACATCACCTTACTCACCACTGCTGACTGGTTGTTAAGTTCTAGCTCACAGTCTACTGCAGGTTCGTGTAGTCCTGGTTCATTCAATGAAAGGACAATAATTGTTGCTTTATGGAAAAGCAACTCTTCTGACCGATTTGACCGCCCTCTGGCATTTATGACGCGCTCTGATGTGTTCATCTTGATTGCAATTGGACGTTCTGCGTCCTGATTCTTCCATCCTGCTTCAACTATTGTGCCTTTCATTAGAGATGCGTTTGGAAGTCTTTTGTGCTGTGTTTGGTTCAAAGCATGTTTTGACACCACGAGCCGTGTGGGAGTGGTGAGACGTGGTGAGACGTGGCCGGTTGGCGTGTCTTGCGCTGCACTCCTCACACGCTGCTCACACTCTCTGTGTTCTCCGTGGATGGTTGCGTGTGATGCACCGGGGCGTGAGCGAGCTGGTTTGTGCATGCGGCCGTGCGCAGTGTTTTCCCTGTTCTGCATTAAGGAGTGGAAACACTGCTGGTTTTCCATCATCCGCTCCGGATCAGCACACGCTCCTCTGGGAGAGGAGCCCAGCTGATGGGTTCTGTCCACCATGAGGGCCTTCACCAAGCATGACTACACCCGCATAGTCAATTTTGTTTTCATTTAAAAAAAAGTCTCTCCTACCCTACCCGACAGCCCCACGAACGCGGGTTCATTTCAGAGATAGGGGTCAGTCTGGGTGCCGTGAAATTATTGTGTCGTTGCTCTGTCTGTATCTCAGAGTACCAGGGTCAAACCCGTAACCGTTTTACACCCTCGTCTGCCTTGACATCTCACTCCTAGTGCACGTCCACGCTGTCTGCCCTTCTCATTCTTTATTTCTATTCTCCCTGTATGCCACATAATAACCCGCCATGAAAAGACACGTGAAAACAGGCCAGTCAGTGACTTTAAGCTCCGTTACTTTGACAATGAAAAACTGAAGTTTTCTGGTGATTCCACAACACATCACAGTCGTTTTAAGAGAACAGCAAGGGCACTTTGCTGTTAAATGGATGTTTTTTGTCATATTTGTGGAAAAGATAATTATGTGACTGATGTCTTAATAAGGCTAAAGTCCATTGGACATGTGGAGGTCCACGTTTGTCTGACTGAATCAGTAACACACCACTGGACCGCTGTTCTGGAGCCTCTCCACTCATTCATATACTGGTGCTAATGTGTACCACTTTACCTTATAAAGAATAGTAAATCACAAATATGACTTCTCTCTCTCTCTCTGTCTCTCTCTCTCTCTCTCTCTTTCTCTCTCTTTCTCTCTCGCTCGTGCTATTGTTTTTTCTTTCTTCACAGTTAAAACAGAACCCATGAGTACCAGTGACATCACCACCTCTGTAGCAGACGGCTCACTAGACAGTTTCTCAGGACCAGGTGCGGAACACACACACACACCCACACACACACATACACAGAGAGAGAGAGAGAGAGAGAGAGAGAATTGTGCTATAGCACATGCACACTTGGCTGTATTGTAACAGAACAACACAAGTAAGAATATGCAAAAAAAAAAAAAAAGGTAGTGTTTGTTTGTAAGTTCAGGTCACGTTTCGCAACGGCAGCATTCAGAACGCCACTGGTTTTCCCATTTCTGGGAGGATCCATGCAGGAGGAGATATTCCTCATCTGCCTTTTCAAAATTGTATTCAAAATGTTTTCTGAATAAGTTTCGAATTTTTTGTATAGTAATGGAGTACAAACTGAACAGATATTTGAGATGCTATTCAGCGCAACAGCACACACACACACACACACACACACACACACGCACACACACACACACACACGCACACACACACACACACACACGCACACACACGCACACACACACACACACACACACACACACACACACACACACACACACACACAGCTGCAGGGCTGATTAGTGGGAGATGAGTCCAGAGATGACCCGCAGATAAGAAGGTCAGGAAGTGTCCCTGTAGCAGGAGGCCCACAATAGGGTGTGTCTGAGTATCAGTTGCCATGCCAACAGGCTCTGAGTTGTGACCCTGAGCCCTCATCACCCCTGCCCTGCCCCCGCTCCAACCACAAATACAGTCACCTAATTTAGCTCCTGCTGCTGGAGGCACTGGTGAGGAGGAAAAGACTGAGTTTGGTTGTGCACAAGAGCACTGGTGAAACGTGCCAGTCTGCGTTTGGGACCTGAGTGTGCACACACGGCCTGGTTTCAGCTTCCATCAGCATACACAGACACAGAGTACCTGTTTTAGACCAATCAGAACTAAGTTTTTGATCTTATATTCTGGAATTGGTGCTAGTCTCAAACTAGTCTCATCGTAGAGTGTTGTATTATACACTCCTCACCTCACACTAAACACACACGCACTCTCATTGTGGAGTGTTTTGGTGTAATTTGTCTTACTCCTCTACTTATGTGACAAACTGCTCGATACCTTGATGTTGGACGCACATAAATCACAGCTAGGACTTCTGTCTCTGACAGTATTGATGGAGTTTAGTAATCATACACCTCGGGGGAGGGGAGAGGGTGTGCACATGTTGCACACTAACTCTCTAATTCACAGTCATACACACATACTGTACATGTTGTTGGTCTTTCTGAATCAATGGACTTATAGTTGAAGGAGACAGCTAGCTAAGGCTACCAGGACCCCAGTAAGTCTGGTATTGCCTACTGACCATCCACACTGACATGTAAGGCTGACGTCATCAGCACAGGGAGGCAGGTATGACAGGCACCTGATTACATGTAGTGGGCACATGGAATCACAGTACTCTCTCATGAGCCTCCAGTGGTTTATTTCCCTTGTGTGTGTGTGCGTGCATGTATGTGTGTGTTGGACACAGGTTTTCTATACCCTATAGAATACATACATTCAGCAGAAAGCATCAGCAAAGTTATTGAAATTAACAGAATAAGGCAATGTCATTCGTTTTTTCTTACACTTTTGAAGTTCTATTGGCGAACAGTGATGTGTGCCTTGTGTCCTGATGTCTCAGCACGTACATGTCTTGTTTCTGCAGTCTTAGGGACCAGTGGTTTCAGCCCCAGACATACAGCCCAGTTCTCCCCTCAGATCTACCCGTCCAAGTAAGGCAACCTTTGGATCTTTAAGAATAAGCAGCATCGAGCTTCACTTATTTAGCCGCATCTGCCAGCTAGAGAACAGACTGGACGGCTTTGGCTTGGCTGACGTCCACAGCTTACATACCCAAATCTACTGTAATTATTATCTTGCGAAAATTCCCTCTCTGATTTGTTATTCTTGCTCCGTGTACATCAGCTAGCTGATGTCTCTTTTAAGAACACTTCTGCCCAGTATCAGTGACCGTGTAACTGAGGCATAGCAAATGTCAGCAAGCAAATGTTATATTATGGGACTGAGACTGAAAGGAATGTTCCTCACTTCTGTTTCCCCCCTTCTGTCCAATAGCAGACCTTACCCACATATTCTTCCAACTCCGTCCTCGCAGAACATGTCGGCCTATGGTCAGACTCAGTACGCCGCAGGAATGCAGCAAGCCCCGGCCTACGCCAGCTACCCCCAGCCTGGCCAGCCCTACGGGATCCCAGCCTACGGTACGTCCGGCAGGACACGGCCCCGTCGCCTCGGGCCTTCATCGTTACTCCGGGTTTGGCTTTTGACAGATGAAGGAAACGTTCATTTCTTAAAGGAATGCTCGTTCAGAGCAGTCCATCGTTAAAAACCATCACGTGCAGGCTTTGACGAGTTTGTCATTTCTTTCTACTTTTTCTGTGAATAGTTTTAATGTAGATCTTGTTAAATTGGTATACACTCGTTGTGGTAGCAGTGTGTATATTGGAACATGGCACGGTCACATAAAAAGGCCGCACATAATATCGTGATAACGGTGTTTATAGAGAGACCTTTGTGTTAGCTGGAAATGATGACTGAGTGACATTAAAATGAAATAACAGAAGTTGGAAGCTGGAAGTTGAATTACCCATGAAATGATCCATTTATAGAGGTACTTTTATTTTGTGGTGAATCACTCTCAGATTGCATGCGTAATTTTTGTAGATGTAATTACTGTTGTTTGTGATGTGTGTAATACATGTAGGTGGTGTAGAGATTCTTTAACTGCTCACTGTGATGAGGTCCACACTGAACACTCAGGAGTTTTCCCTGTCGGTGGATCTCATCACTTCAGTAAGCTGTTTCTTCGCTCGTGCTTGTTAGACAGATGTGAAAGATTAGGAAAAGCTCCCCGAAACAAACCAGTTTGCACAGTCTCAGAGGAACCAGTTTGAGTTTGTGTCCAGGAGGGAGTGTGTTTACAATGCCCTGGAAGCCTTCTCAGACCTGACGCCATTGGAAAATCAAACTTAAATATGCATAAGAGTTCAAATGTTTGAATGGAGAAAACTGCAAACCTGCACTGGGAGTTTGGCCTCAACCTTCAGTCAGGCCTCCTGCTGGGTCTGCCGGGTGATGTGGAGGGCGCCACCCTCAGGGCGTGCATCACGGTTTTGGTGTCACTAACTGATTTATGTCCATTGTGAGCAGGCATCAAGACAGAGGGGGGACTGACTCAAAGCCAGTCTCCAGGTCAGAGCGGGTTCCTCGGTTATAGCTCGAGCTTCTCTACGCCCCAGACGGGACAAGCCCCCTACAGCTACCAAATGCAAGGTCAGATCTTCTGTTTCGTCATCATCGGTGTTTTTTTCTTGGGCATGAAGGCAGACGCAGCACACCAATCTGGATCATGTCTGAGCATACAATGGTGTTAGCACAGATGAAAGAACTTTCTGCTTTTTTCAGTGTAACACACAGACTGGTCTTTAATGTAATACACAGACCGGTCTTTAATGTAATACACAGACCAGTCTTTAATGTAACACACAGACCGATCTTTTTCTCCATGGTTTGCCATGGTATGTGGATGTTCCTACGTGTGTTTGTTTAAGAGGGCAGACCCATATTCTTGGAAGTCACACACACCTTCTGCGATCTGAAAGCAGGTTAGGTAGACTGCCTGCCAGTCGAGTTTAGGCAGACTGCCTGTCAGCTCTACCTCTCTCTCCATGTCATCAGACTTTCTCCCTCTCGCTCTCTCGCTCTCTCTCTCTTTTCCTCTCTCTCTGCCTGTCTATCTCTCTCTGCTAGCCTCACACAGTTAGTAGTGTGTTGAGTGTGTTCAACCCAAAATAATGTGTGATAGCAAAAGCATTTCCACATGTTCTCTGAGAGTAAAGACTAAGGCAAATGTGCCTGGAGCTTTCAGTGGCTACGGGGGGAGTCTGTCACCCTGACCAACAGCTCGGACCCATCTGCCGTAGTCTAGATCGCGATGACTGCATGATTGGTCTGTTCATGCTGGGATTTACATTTACATTTACATTTATAGCACTTAGCTGGCACGGGTCTTCAGGCAGAGCAGAGATGCCCACAGGTTATATCCGTACCAGTTTTGTTTTACAACAGTTTTGCTCAGGACAATCAAGCAGGAAAGCAGGGTCCCCCCAGGGTCCTGTCCATTTAGGCTACAAATCTTTCATCCAGCTCTGTAGCCAAAAGAATGGAAAAGGCGAGACTTCTCACTCGGCCAGACAGTAACGGCAGCTGTAATTGGCTGAGCTCTTCTCCTCTGATCGGGGCAGAGTGCTCTTTAAAAACGTCCATCTGGACTTGATCTTCTTCTCTCTGGAGAGGCGCACAAAACTACTGCTACAAATATTGAGCGCTGATGATAGACGCAGCCCATGGCAAGAAGACTGATCAGGCAATGCAAATGCCCCGAGTGGAGAGGCCAGCGAGGAGAGTTAGTGTCTGGTCTCTTTTGAACTGAGAGCTGCACGGCAGGTCAGGGGTTTTGCCCCAGGGAACAACAGACCTTCCCCCAGCATGGCCTCATTCTTCATAGACAAGAGGGAGTCTTGCCGAGCTTTCATGTTTCTCTGCACAGTTCCAGAGTCAACGACCGTCACGCTGCCCCCTACTTTCCTGACTTTTTGAACTGTGGGCTGAGCTAATTTGGTGTGCAATGAGAGTTTGATGCGTTGCACTTTATGTGAGTGAGTTCACAGAAACTCTGGAGCTCTGGAACTGCCCACCAACATCCTGAGCACATCCGCAGTAGAAGGAAGAAATGCGCAAAGAGGACATTTTAGCTGTTGCACTGAGATGTCTGGTTCGAGGTGGTGTTTTTTGGTAAATAAAAGTTCTCTTTAATCATGGGAGATGTCCTGCACCGGCCGGCCAGGCCGCACACCGGTGGTCCGGGAAGCTGCACTGTGTTTGTCACACATGGTGAGAAAGGAAGGACACGGCTGGTCTTATGACCACAGGATGAAAGTCTCTCCTTCTGTTTGCTTCCGTGAATGAAGGTGTAATTCGTCTCAGTCATAAGCCAAGCAAATGAGTCTCCAGTGTGGTTCTTATGGAGGGCCAGGCTGGACACACAGGAGGTCCAGGACAACTCCAGGGCTCCCAGAGTTCCTGTGAACCAGTGAAACTTCACACACAGAGAGTGCAGCTGTTGATGTTAGTTAAACAACCACAACAGGAACTATCTTCTGGGGAAATATTTTAGCAGTGACACACCACTGAAATGAAAGTGTTCGTTACAGGTTTTCATAAGCCGTTATTTTCAGACTGCTAATTATAAAGATCCACTTTATGCTCCGAGGTGTTATTTCAGTTTAGTGTGAAGTTCTGAATTCCTATTTCACTACATTAACTCTACTACTGCCCTGCCACTGTGCTTTTCAAGGTCAGAAACCTGAGAGTCACAAGACAACTCAGAACGTCTGGTCACACATTTCATAATCCGTGTTTGGCCTTCCTCCCGCTACCTGTGAGCTAAGGAGGCTTTCAGTGATCACAAACAAACTGGATCACCCAGTGGAAAATGAGTCAGTACAACATATGCAGTCTGAGCAGCTCATAAATGTGTGTGTATGTGTGTTTCAGTGGTTCATTTACCCCCAGTCCCTGTTAACATATGCTACCTTAATTAGCTAGTTGCTGCATCTCTGCACAGAGATTGAATTAGCCAGGTTCTTCTTTTGAGCTCCCTGACTGGAGTAAAGGACGACAGGTGTGTGTTTCAGTGGTCAAGATATTAGTGCCTCTCATCACACTACAGTGGCACTGTCTCAAACCTTAGCACCTCCCCCACCAGAGGAAATCACTGATAAAAGAAAGGGTTAGGACCCCTCCCACACCCCTCCCAAGTCTCCCAAAGTGTGTTTATGCCATGGTGTCATCGCGAGGTTCACCCCCCCTTCTCTCTGTAAGGCTCCTGACAACGGGCTGTTGTAATGCACACATGCATCGTTTGACACTATAATGGCACATCGTTTCAGCTGCTATGCTGTTCGAGATGTGCGTGAATGTGTGTTTTATCATCTCCTGTGTCTTTCCTGTTGCTATAGGGGGCAGTTTCACCACAACATCAGGACTGTACGCAGGGAGCAACTCTCTCACTAACTCCACTGGATTCAACAGCACACAGCAGGTACTTACACACTATGTGTGTTGTAAAGGTATTCATTCCCACTAGCTCTGGTCTCCACACAGAACAGCAACTGCATGTTTGTGTATGCAACCTGCTTTCTCATTGTCCGTTGGAAGCCATTACTGCACACATGTGCGTTCACACATGACATGAATCAGTCCAAGCGTCTTGACCAGAGTAGACCAGGATTACCTGTCACTCTACACATTATGCATTATGCCACAAGCAAAGGGAGATGGACACCACAGGAAGACCTCCATCCAGATGTAGCGCGTGAGAGACATGTGTTTACGTTCACGTCTTGGAATCTGCGCGGTATAGTAGCAGCGTTCGGCCAGGGCTCTGGCTCACGTTACCACCTCACTTTGTTTGTGCAGGACTATCCCACGTACCCGGCGTTCGGCCAGAGCCAGTACGCCCAGTATTACAACAGCAGTCCCTATACTTCACCCTACATGACCAGTAACAACGCCAGTCCCACCACACCATCCACCACGGCCACCTACACCCTCCAGGAGCCGCCCACGGGCATCACTAGCCAGGCCCTCACTGACCAGTCTGGAGGTAAGACCCTCGTAAAGTCACCAACTAACACACCAGGGGAGTTATTTATATATAGTTAGTCATTTGGGGTGTTTCCCTGCTTCATTTGCATATGTTAGATGAGTTGTGCATGCCTACACTCCCAGTGCAGAATAAAAGCAGCAGTGTTGTTTTCTAGGTTTGTTTATATGCTGGTTGGTGGATTCCATTTCATGGCGTGCTGGGCTCTGCCTTCATACCCTGCCTCCAGTGCCAGTGCCCAACTTCTCCAGACGCTTTAACCAAGCGCTGGCCTACTGTCACGTGACCCGAATGATTTTTTTCACCAGGAAGTTCTCCAGGGAAGCTTCTAGTAGGCTGTTAAAAAATCATATTACTGGAAATAGGAATATTTATGTGGAAAATGAGAGGCATTCCCTCAGCACAAACCTCCCTGGTTTATTGGATTCAGTAAGCTGCAATACAAAAACGAAGTTCGCTAAAGCCATGAACATGAGGAGAGCTTATAATGAGTTTCCGAATTTCATTAGAGAAAAGTTTCACTTTTAAAGCAATTTAAAAGCCAAATACAAATGAAAAAGAAAGGTTTTAAGGTTTTGTGGTGTGCGTGATAAGAGCAGTGGTCCTGTGTGTGAGGCCTTCGTCAGGAGGTCTGCCACTTCCGTGCAAACCTGCAGCGCTGGCAGTCAGTTAGAGAGAGTAGGAGTTAACTTCCTGTATATTCCTGACTTCCTGTCTCTTTGACCTCCAGGTCACAGCCATGGCATACGTTCTGTGTTCAGCTGAACACAGCTTCGCTCACATGTGTCTTAACACACCACCATCAGTTATGAAGAATTAAGATCAGATTAGCTATGTGAACGGAGAATAGCTGCCATTCAGAAGTATGATCTAATCTATAGTTACTCTTCAGGGCTGTGATTGGATGATCCATTGCTACTCTTCAGGGCTGTGATTGGATGAGCCATTGCTACTCTTCAGGGCTGTGATTGGCTGATCCATTGCTACTTTTCAGTACCATGATTGGCTGATCCCTAGTTGCGATTAGCTGATCCAGTTTGAGTTCAGTTTTAACTGAGAGATGGCTGGGTTTAGGGTAAAACTACATTAGCCATTTAGGCACACTGACACAGGAGTCTCTCTCAAGACGAGACAACCCCACCCACAGTAAACACACCCGGCTAATTGAGGTCTTACAGTCGCTTTCACACTTCAGCCCCTAACATGTTCATTCTCAGTTCTGTGTTCTCAGTTAATAAAAGACACGTGTCTGTTTGATCTCTCTGCGCTAGCTGTAAACAAACCTTAGCCTTAGGCTCCCAGCATGTTCACCCCGTTGCCGTGTCAACCACAACTTGCAAATGAGCTGTTTATTCCCATACTCACAGCTCCCCAGTCTGTTACTCACGCTTGTGTTTCCAGTGGCGTGTAAACGCCCTCTAGTCATGCGGAGTAATTAACCAGCACTCTCCACACACCCCACAGCCAGTACTACGGCCTAAATGGTATCTGGGGTGTAAGAAGATCGGTTAAACAGCATATTTGTACGTCCAGTAGTACCAGCACTGGGTCTTGGGTGGTGTAAGGAGATCCAGCCATGGTGTTGAGTTTTCCTGAAGGTGAAAGCCTTTATTTCTGTCTTTTGATTCCCCCGCCCCCACAGCAGAGTACAGTACAATCCACAGTCCATCAACGCCCATTAAAGATTCAGAATCGGATCGATTGCGTCGGGCCTCGGATGGGAAGGCGCGCGGGCGAGGAAGACGGAATAACAACCCCTCCCCGCCTCCTGACTCTGACCTTGAGGTAGTCCAGCTCTGTCTCCTCACCAGATACAGAGACAGCCTCCATGCAAAGTTCCTGGCCTGCTCCTATTAAACAAACACATTTAAAACATATCCTACATTTTTTTCCTCCTGTTTGCTGCAGTTCTTTATCACATGGCATTTAACAATATATTAATATTCATAACAGTATATTAATATTAATTAATACTCCTTCGTGGTACTGTTATATTTGAGTTATGCTGTTTGTTAATGGATTCACTTTTTCAATAATATGATCTGAATCTCCAGGTAATTGCACCCATTAGCAAGTTGACATCATAGCATGTTAACATATCTGGTTAATTAGTTCGTCATTATTGATTGCATTAATGCAGGAGGCAGAGGAGATGGGTGTTGTGGTGTTGGTGGTTTCTGTAGCGACGGGCTGCTATGGCGACCATGCGTTCCGCATGCCTGCCGGTCCCCGCGCGGATAAACCCATGCGCCCTGCCTATTGACACGCGGATCAGCTTGCACGCTACAGAGCGCCCCATTGATCCGGCTTTCTCTCTCTCTCTCTCTCTCTCTCCAGCGCGTGTTCATCTGGGACCTGGATGAAACAATCATCGTTTTCCATTCCTTACTCACGGGCTCTTACGCCAACAGATACGGAAGGGTGAGTGACGTATTTAATCAGCGCGTGCGTATCGATGACCGCCGCAGCACAGGTTAGGAAAGGCTGCAGGAAGGAGGCGTCTCGGGGTGGGCGCCTGCCAGGGACTCGCTGTTGGGATAATTGTTTCTGTTTTTCGATAGGCCTAACGAGGGCACGCCGGCAGCTGTTGGTACAGGCGGGAGCCGTCGAGCAGTTGCATGGCAACTGTCCGTTCACACTTCTTAAGAGTTTTTTTCTGTCCTTCAGAAATGCTTCATTGTTGGTTTAATTAAGTGCTTCCCAACCCTTCCCAACCCTTCCCAACCCTTCCCTCTCAACAGGATTAACCTCCTGGAAGTTCCCAGGAGTTCCTAATTTACTATGAACAGATGGTAACGTACAGGGTAGGCCTCAATTATAGGAATGGATTTTTACATAGTTGTAAAAGACACGTTGACAGAATTATTAATTATTTAGAATTTGTAGTTAAACAGATAAGTGGACTCAGAAGCATAAACATGGATGTACATAAGAAGAACAGTTTAGCAAATTCAAAGGTTCATGGCTTAAGAAAAGAGAACAAGTTTACATGTTGAACTCATTGTATTAATATATCTATATTTAAACATTTTAGAAAACAAACAATTTGGAAAGTATTGCAGTCTGCTTTTCTCGTAGCTTTGTTTCACATTGGACGTGTCTTTAGTCTTTCATCTGGCTGCGTGATGCACAGTGAGTGCTCTGCAGGAACGCTGTCGTCCAGCGTTCTGTGCTGCCGTGCTGCGTGTTCGTGCCCCGTGCAGAGGGCCGAGGTGCGGCGTGGCAGCTTCGTCTCTTTGTTCCTGGTGCAGGGTGTTTGATGGGGATGAGGTTTTGTTTTAGGGGTGAGAGAGGCTTGACCCTCAACCCTGCTCTGTTTATTTACTTTGTCTTGGCTGAGCATGCTGGGTAAAAAAAAGAACTCAGGCCCCGGGCCCCAAACACTCTCCCACAGACTCACTCCACATAACATTGACAACCCCCCCCCCCCCCCCACAGATAATGGAACAATCCTCTCTCTCTTGCTCTTTCTCTCTCTCTCTCTCTCTCTCTCTCTCACTTTCTATCTATCTATCTATCTATCTATCTATCTATCTATCTATCTATCTATCTATCTATCTATCTATCTATCTATCACTCATCTTGTCTTCATTATTCATAAGTATGTGTGTGTGTGTGTGCATTTGTGTTGTGTGTGTGTGTACGTGTACATGTATGTGTGTGTGTGTGTGCATTTGTGTTTTGTGTGTGTGTGTGTGTGTATGTGTGTATCCAAGAGCGACAGCTAAGAGAAACCTTTTTTAAACGGTATTTTTCCTGCAGAGCTGCAGAGGTCTCTATAAATAGAGCTGGACTGGATGGATGTGTGTGGTTATCATTTATCCTAACGGGCATAAGAGCAGCTCACTTCCACACGACTGATGGTCGGGACCAGCTGTGCGGCCCTTATCCTGCCGAGGAGTGGCTCTGGTGGGGGGGTGTGGAGGTCCGGAGCCAGCTGCCCCCTGCCTGTGGGCTTGATGTGACGAGACAGGTGGTTGTGGCAGAGTGATAGGGACCCACCCTCCTGCCCTCGATGCCTGCTTGGACGCTTGACCTGCCCGCTGAATGACTGTCCGGGTTTAATTGGGGAGGATCCACTGGGCCAGAAAACGGCATCTTACATCCTTCTCACCACCAGACCTGCTTTTATTAAGCATGCGATGCGTCTGCAGGCATGTTTAACGAGGTGCTCATTACCAGACTCAAAATAGACGTCGTAACAACATGGCCATATTCCAGCATGCTCTACAGATCTATATATGAGGTCAGGGTTGTTAGAAGAGTGATAAACAATCTCCTTTACACTGCTCACATGTATTTACAATACATGATATTGTTACGGTAGTGCACTGGTAGCAGAGGGTACATTCTTACTAAAGCTTTTTACAGGGAATTTACACCTACACATATTTCAAATACATCGTTCTGTAGCTCTAAAGGAGAAGATATCACAAAATTAAAATATTTTCTGGGCTCTTACCTGAGTGTTTGTGGGGGGTCCTCCCCTGTGTGTGTGTGTGTGTGTGTGTTGGGTCTTCCCCTGTGTGTGGTTCTTCAGGTGGTTCTTTAGGTAGTTCTAAATCTAATCCCTGATTTAGCAGAACACACACACACACAAAAGAACAAAACATCAGCTTGGTCTTCGCTCCACCTCTCTCTCTCTCTCCCCCCCTCTTTCTTAATTAAGGTCAGAGGACCCTTAGTGATTAGAAATATGAACCCATGCAGGAATGGAGATTCAGTAAACTGCTTTAAAATGAAATAATTGCCAAATGTGTAAAATTCCTACATAATACATTCTGTAATTTTGACAGTGCTGTAGTTTGGCTGTGTTCACATATGAACATGCGTAGTTGTACATTTCTAGTCTGGAATATTTGCGACAGCTGTGGGCTAGTGTGGAGATTGCAGATATGAAACACGGAATGATAGGGGATCATGAGAATGTTGATAGCTGATACAAGCATGTCTTGCATCATTACAGACCCTAACATTTAATCAATGACTAATTATAATCTTCATTACAATTAAATAACAGTAAAATAATAGTAATCCTTGTTAAATTCCTATTAAACAGAAGAATAAATTTTTGGTGCCATAAGTGCACCTATGGGGGCAGCATCCTGTTTGAGGGGATTCTGAGAATGTGGGACAGAAGGGGAGTTTGGGAACGTGGGGTGGAAGTGAAGCTTGGGAACGTGGGGTGGAAGTGGAGTTTGGGAACATTGGGAGGAAGTGGAGTTTGGGAATGTGGGGTGGAAGTGGAGCTCCTGCCTTAGCAGTACAAGGCAGAGGAACGATGATGCAAAAAACTCTGAATGCAGAGAATGGTGGGTTTATGAATCCAGCATGACCCGGGTGGGTCCAGCTAACAGCCCATACGGTGCCATAATCACCCACAGGGCCATGCTGGCTCAGTACCAAACAGCGGTCAGGTTCTCCATGTTTGTGTGAGAGGCACAGTGGTACTCCAGTAAGCGTTCACTTGTGTTTGCCATCTGTGTTTCGTGAGTCCTGACTCAGGCTAAATGGTGAGGTGTTGGGACTAAATTTGATCATATTTCCATCATGTTCAACCAAAGGTTCTTTGGCAGTGATTTCAGATATTCTTGTGTGTTTTCCAGGATCCACCAACATCGGTTTCACTGGGTCTGAGAATGGAGGAGATGATCTTCAACTTGGCAGACACACACTTATTCTTTAACGACTTAGAAGTAAGTAGAATGAATCTTCTCAACTTCTTGTGGGTTTTTTTAAATAGTTTTTATTCTTCTGCTGCTAGTGCAGATAACTTTACTTCCTGTGTGGCTGTTGCTGCCTGCTGTGCAGACTTCCTCTATTTCTACAGCAACGTTAACGCTTATTCTCAGTTTACAGTAACATTAACGTTAATGTTGTATATTCTCATTCTACAGCAACGTTAACGCTTATTCTCAGTTTACAGTAACATTAACGTTAATGTTGTATATTCTCATTCTACAGCAACGTTAACGCCTATTCTCAGTTTACAGTAACATTAACGTTAATGTTGTATATTCTCATTCTACAGCAACGTTAACGCCTATTCTCAGTTTACAGTAACATTAACGTTAATGTTGTATATTCTCATTCTACAGCAACGTTAACGCTTATTCTCAGTTTACAGTAACATTAACGTTAATGTTGTATATTCTCATTCTACAGCAACGTTAACGCTTATTCTCAGTTTACAGTAACATTAACGTTAATGTTGTATATTCTCATTCTACAGCAACGTTAACGCTTATTCTCAGTTTACAGTAACATTAACGTTAATGTTGTATATTCTCATTCTACAGTAACGTTAACGTTTATTCTCTTTCTACAGTAAAGTTAATGTTAATGTTGTATATTATAATTCTACAGTAACATTAACGTTAATGTTGTATATTCTCATTCTACAGTAACGTTAACGCTTATTCTCAGTTTACAGTAACA
>NC_137497.1:44834505-44844505 GCF_041902795.1 Electrophorus electricus
TCGTTTTCCAAAATTCCACAATTATAAAATTGTTTATTCTCTGGAAGTATTTTTGAAGTATATTGTTTTACATCGTTGAATAACATTTAATGCATTTTTATTACATCCTCATGAGAACTTTTTGATGAAAGTGTCTCAGTCTGACTGGGAGATTTTGATCTGGCTTGTTTAAAATGTGAAAACATTCCAGTCAGGGACCTTTTCTGCTTCCACAGAGCTCTGTGCTCTGCTGGTGTTTAAATTCCATGACTGTTCAAGCACAAATTGTGGATTGGAATGAAGTGGGTCTGAAGAACGCCCTTTGTTCTCTATATCCTGTGTCTGACCCACAGGTAAGCTTGCTCTTGCGCTCTCTCTCTCTCTCTCTCTCTCTCTCTCTCTCTCTCTCTCTCTCTCTCTCTCTCTCTCTCTCTCTCTCTCTCTCCACCCCCCCCCCCCCCCCAGGATGGGCCCACAGTAGTGAGGAGGGGGGCTGTGCGTAAACGTTGGGGTCACGACCCCCCGTACAGATGACAGAGCTTGCCAATCGAGTCCCAGCACTGAAAAGCTGTGAACCAGGGCTGGGGTTCCTTCACATGCGCTAAGCTGGTCTGCGGAGAGGAAGCTCGTGATGATGGCTGTAATCGCCCACACTGTGCCATTGTTACACGCCGCGCTCACCTGTTCAGAGAGCGCGGACCTCGCTCACCTTTACCTCCTGTGTCGGGAGGGAAAAGGGGAAAAAAACTTGGAAGGAGAAGTGAAGGCTGCCGGGGAGAGCGTAATGCGATCCGGATGTCTCACGCGCCGGTGGTGGGATAGGGAAGGAGAGGCTCGGAGTTTGAAATAATCATATTCTTTTCTTTTTTTTGAGGTAGTGCAGCTCTGGGCTGAGCAGTCAGCAGCTAAAAGGCCTTCCTCTGCCCTACAGGAAGTCCAGCACAGTTCAGTCTGATTGCTCACTGACAGACATCAGGAGAACAAAGGAGCCTCAGAAGAGAAGATCTCCGCGGGCTTGCACCCGGAGCACAAACTAAAGACAAAAAAACTTAGGAGAGAAATAATTAGAAGCATTTTTTAAGGTGTTTATTTTGTAGTTTGTGGTTCCCATATGTGAGTTCCCATATTTAAGTGCAATTTGGTGTGTGTGTGTGTGTGAGAGAGAGAGAGAGAGAGAGTTGTTTCTGTTTAGACATGGGCCGTCAGATAATTTAATGCACAAGATGAGGGGAAAACGTGACAAATTAAACAACAAGACAGATTGTTTGCATAGGAAGTAATTATGCTGGGGGTGTGGAGTAGGGTCACGGCACCATCTACAGTAGGACCATCTGGAGTGAGTTAGTGGTGATGGTAGTGTTCATACCACAGCTTGCAGAAGGAAAGCCAAGCCTGTAGCCCGAAACACACCATCCAAAGAATTCATTATATTCACTTCTCTGATGTTTGTGCCATCGCTAACTACAACCCCTCCCCCATCGTTAAGACTTAAAGCCAGCCCATCTCTTGTTGTTAAGACTTAAAGCAAGCCCATCCCCCATCATTAAGACTTAAAGCCAGCCCATCCCCCATCATTAAGACTTAAAGCCAGCCCATCCCTCATCATTAAGACTTAAAGCCAGCCCATCTCTTGTTGTTAAGACTTAAAGCCAGCCCATCCCTCATTATTAAGACTTAAACCCAGCCCATCCCTCGGTGTTAAGACTTAAAGCCAGCCCATCCCCCATCATTAAGACTTAAAGCAAGCCCATTCCCCATCATTAAGACTTAAAGCAAGCCCATCCCCCATCATTAAGACTTAAAGCAAGCCCATTCCCCATCATTAAGACTTAAAGCAAGCCCATCCCCCATCATTAAGACTTAAAGCCAGCCCATCCCCCATCATTAAGACTTAAAGCAAGCCCATCCCTCATCATTAAGACTTAAAGCGAGCCCATCTCTTGTTGTTAAGACTTAAAGCCAGCCCATCCCTCATTATTAAGACTTAAACCCAGCCCATCCCTCGGTGTTAAGACTTAAAGCCAGCCCATCCCCCATCATTAAGACTTAAAGCAAGCCCATCCCTCATCATTAAGACTTAAAGCCAGCCCATCCCCCATCATTAAGACTTAAAGCAAGCCCATTCCCCATCATTAAGACTTAAAGCAAGCCCATCCCCCATCATTAAGACTTAAAGCAAGCCCATCCCCCATCATTAAGACTTAAAGCAAGCCCATCCCTCATCATTAAGACTTAAAGCCAGCCCATCCCCCGTCATTAAGACTTAAAGCCAGCCCATCCCCCGTCATTAAGACTTAAAGCCCATTCTCCATCCTAAATCTCCTGAGTTGCTATAAGACACTAGTTCATAGACACTATAGTTCCATATAGAGTATAACAGTCCCATTCCAGTCTCTCTGTAGCTAGTGGAGTACCATTGAAGTGCTTCATAATGGCCCCCGTTGTGGGTTGGAACTGTCAGAGGTTGTTGCATTCTTTCTTTGCTCTGACCTTCATCCTGGAGGTCTGGCATGCCACAACACAACCGTTAATAGCATGCCATGATAACTGCTGAATTAAAAGGCTGTGTGAACCTGCTGAAGGGACGTGGGATTAAAGCAGCCAGGCTAGCTGGCTGCTGTAGCTCAGGAACAGAGCCACATGTGCTCTGGGTGGCTTTTCCACTGGTGCATATTAGTGTGAGTGACAGATGATGCAATGGTTGTACAATTCTGCACTGTACTGTATAGGTCTCCCCTGTACTGACACAGGTCCGTGCAATACCACGTTTTCTGTGCAGTGCTACCCCTGTGCAGTGTTACCCCTGTGTAGTGTTACCCCTGTGCAGTACTACCCCTGTGCAGTGTTACCCCTGTGCAGTGTTACCCCTGTGCAGTACTACCCCTGTGCAGTGCTATCCGTGTGCAGTACTACCCCTGTGCAGTGTTACCCCTGTGTAGTGCTATACGTGTGCAGTGTTACCTCTGTGCAATGTTACCCCTGTGCAGTGCTACCCTTGTGTAGTGTTACCCCGTACAGTGCTATCCATGTGCAGTGTTACCCCTGTGCAGTGCTATCCATGTGCAGTGCTATCCGTGTGCAGCATTACCCCTGTGCAGTGTTACCTCTGTGTAGTGTTACCCCTGTGCAGTATTTCTAAGAACAAAATATCTATATAATTACAAAAAAACTTCAAATAGTAGTTCTTTATAGACCTTTGGCCAAGCATGTTAAAGCGTAGTTAAGTGTAGAACTGCAGATGTACGAGACTCTCGGGTTTTCCAAGGCTTTCCAGGGTATCTTTGTTTCTGATTTTATAAACTCTAAACTGTGTGGAGTCCATAAGGTTGCATTTGTTCTACATTTCACAGCTAAATTAAATTAAACTGTTTCAAGTCCCTAAAGTTGCATTTGTTGTACATTAGCTGCATGTATGGTCACAACTGAAGGACATCAGAATATTTGTGAATATTGTGAATTAAGGTATTTGGTTTCTATTCTATTCTGTTATTTGCATACTTTTGAAATGTCATTTACAAATGAAGTGTTTGGAATATTTTTACGTTTAAAATCGAGCCTAATTTTTGAATTAGCATGATTCCATATTAAACATCTAAGAGTTAAGGGTAATATTAACCACCCTACATCAGTATTGGATCATCTGATCTGTATAGAGAATAACGTGTCTTCTTGTCACATGTTTGTCATTATAATGATTAACACTTTGTGAAAGAGCGGGTGAGTCGGGGCTGAGTGGTGGGGGGTTGCACTGCTATAATGATTTTGGCCTGTCCAAAGCATCTTTTGTCAATGACAAATTGGTACTTCACTAGTATTAAAGGATCCTTCGCTGACTGTCTAGAAACAGATTACACAAACAGTTTGAAGAGTTCCAACTGGCAGTCCATCCCCTGGCCTCGTAGCTTCCAGAGCTCGCTCTCCATGTGAGGTCACCCAGACTCCCTCGACACCCTCTCCCTCCGCCTTATCGGAGACTCTGGAGCTCTGGAGAGGCGGAGCGGGCCACCAGGTCAAAGTCTTTTCCTCGTCGGATGTCGGGGTTTGTAGGGAGAGGTCTGGCCAGGGAACGGCTGCGTTAGCGCAGGGGTTGAGGGTCAGGATTTTAATTCTCTTAAAGAACAGCTGGTTTGAGTTTCTCCTCACGTTGCTCTCCTCTCCCTCGCCCCACAAATCCAGGGAGATGAAAAATTTGTTCAGAGGGGAACCAGTAAAATAAAAAAGGTTTACGGTCTGAAGAACTTACCCTAGCCTGCTGTAGCATTAGACAGGAATGCAGTAACATCAGCATTTGGTCAGGTTCAGCTCTACTTAAAACAAGGAAGTCCTTTTAAAGTTGTTGGTGGTTTTGCTGACAACTGAAACTTAATTTAAAGAGCTTTAAGAAATGGGAAAAGGAACAAAACAGTGACAGTGATCTTTTAACAGTTATCTATGTTTATCTAATTGCTATCTTAGTTTATTAAATTACTTGCTAAAAATTTTCTGTAAAGAAAAGAGAGCACACTAAAGCTAAACAGTCTTCTGAATTCAGAGTGTCTTTACGTCCCGTCGGCATTTCTCTAATTGGGCGCTGCTCTTTCTAAGCCAGCTGGGTTTAGGGTTCCTGGGCCAACACTTTATTTTCCATTGGAAATCAGTTGCATTCAGATGCTCAGGCAGGACTCTCTGACATCCACGCCTGGCGCAGAGCTGGGGGAGGGGCGGGAGGTCTATAAATGGAAAACTAATAACAGATTTTCAGTCTGCTCTCTCCAGAAGGCCCGGGGCCGTGCTGGTGTGTGGCTCAGCAGCAATCAGAGGTCATAATTTCATTGGCGGTTAGCATCAGGTTCAATTTTTCTAGTATGTTACATTTAGCAGAAAGTCTGGTTTGTGTTACTGTGTACACTGTCTGAATCAGCTCTGAGCTGTAGAACAACTTGGCCTCTCCAAGAAGTGGGCGACCCAGAGGGAGGCCAGATGCTCCAGTTATTGTGCTGCTATCTCTCTTCCAGCCCCGAACTGCACATGCGCTGATGAGCTCAGCTCTGTGGGACGGTTCTAGGTAGCACGGTGGATGAACACATCACAGGTCCCCCTAGTGCTGGGCGGCTCATGAGCCGGGCCCCCAGTCTCCTGATGAGGGTGTTTATTTTTATTAAAATTGAGCAGGTGGGGGCTGGAGCCTGGAAGTGCTTGAAGGCCCTGATTTCAGTTTTCCAGAGAGGACTTAGGCTTCAGATGGGAATTCCACAGTTGTTGACATTACTCACTTCAGGGACTCAAGCTGCCAAATCGCACCCAATTTTGCACATGAAAACCATTAATCAAAACGGCACAGTTTCGTTCGGCCTGGCTCAGTGTGTGCCTGCTTTCTTTTCCGTTCTGCAGGAGTGTGATCAGGTCCACATCGATGACGTCTCCTCCGATGACAATGGTCAGGACCTGAGGTAGAGATGCCGTGTTGTGTGCAGTTGTTTGTGTGCAATGGCATGACCAGAGCGCATGGCTGAGTGATACAGGACTCACCTGTAGCATTCTCTCTCTCTCTCTCTCTCTCTCACGCTCTCTCTACACCTCTCTCTCTCTCTCTCTCACTCTCTACTTCACTCCCTCTCTCTCTCTCTCTCTCTCTCTCTCTCTCCCTCTCGCTCTCACGCTCTCACACTCTCTCTACACCTCTCTCTCTCTCTCTCTCTCTCTCTCTCTCTCTCTCTCTCACTCTCTACTTCACTCCCTCTCTCTCTCTCTCTCTCCCTCTCGCTCTCACGCTCTCTCTACACCTCTCTCTCTCTCACTCTCTCTCTCTCACTCTCTACTTCACTCCCTCTCTCTCTCTCTCCCAGCACCTATAACTTCAGCACAGATGGATTTCACGCGGCGGCCACCAGTGCCAACCTGTGCTTGGCCACGGGTGTGCGTGGAGGCGTGGACTGGATGAGAAAGCTTGCCTTCCGCTACAGACGAGTAAAAGAAATTTACACCACCTACAAAAACAACGTTGGCGGTAATTCCCCAATAAACTGCGTTGGTCAAATTGCTGAAGTGTCAAATGGAAGGGTGTGTCAATGAAGGCACTTCTGGGTTTTTCTAACGGTCCTGCGTGCAGAACCATTTGGTCGGGGTACATTTAGAGATTTCTGAGGTTGTTTGCAGGAGGGCCCAACTCAAACAAGGTCTCTGTGCATTGCAGGACTGCTGGGTCCAGCCAAAAGGGAGGCCTGGTTGCAATTGCGTGCAGAAATTGAAGCTCTTACAGACTCCTGGTTAACCCTGGCACTGAAAGCACTAACATTAATCCACTCAAGGTAAGCGCCCGCGCAGGCAAATTATGTAGAACCTCATCCCGCATGTATGTAAATCCAGCGTAAGTATAATGAATAACGTAATACTCTGTACTTGAAAAAGTCCTGTGTAGAAAAAGGTGTTGTGTGGCATTCACAGCGTGTGCCTTATTATTTAAAGAAGCAACATCTTAGCAATGGGATTATATGATTTGCAAGGAATTAAAGGGCGATAAATTGGGATAAAATTACTGGGATTACTTGGATAAGAATACTGCCATTACGAATGTGCTTGAAATCATGTCACCGTTTCCATCCCAGATCAAACTGTGTGAACATACTGGTGACCACGACCCAGCTCATCCCGGCGCTGGCCAAGGTTCTGCTCTATGGTCTGGGAGTGGTCTTCCCTATCGAAAATATTTATAGCGCCACAAAAATAGGTGAGTGCGTGTGTGCCTCCGGTGATGTTCGTGTTGGTAGTGGCTGTGATATGACATGTAAACAGTGTGAGACACGTGTTTGGTGACTGTGTCAAGCCGCAGGAGCAGAGGACACACGAGCCGGTTGATGTTCTGGTCCGAGGAAGAGGCCTAATCAGCCTGGGATTATTTTCTTGGCGCTCGCTCCTAAACAGGCCTCTCCTTTGCAGCGCTGCATATGAAAGCACTTGGGCAAATTTACGTCATTCCACACAGACATTTTTCCCTCCCTGCACCCCCTTTTCAAATGCAAAATAAACACCAAGATTCACTTATGGGCCGTCGTGGACCAAACCGACGTGCCGGTGCCGAGAACGTCTGGATGCAGGCTGCATGCTTCTCTGACTCTGGCATTAGCATGTGAGCCTCATTTAGCTCGTTAAACTCTGTTCGTCCCAGGTTTGGGGGGAGAAGGCCACATTAATACTTCTCAGGACGCTTTTATCTGCGCATTGATCTCATCAAATCCCTGCGCTAAGGCAAAGTGTTTACACTGTGTAATTTTGTGTAACTTATTGCGTATTTGGAGAGCTCTCAGAAGGCCTGCCCCTGCGCACAGCTCCCTCACAGCGTCGGTTCTGTTCTCTGCAGGCAAGGAGAGTTGTTTTGAGCGCGTGATTCAGAGGTTCGGGAGGAAAGTTGTTTACGTGGTGGTGGGGGACGGGGTGGAGGAAGAACAGAGTTCTAAAAAGGTAAGCGAATGCCTCCTTTTCTCCCAGCTCGACCTCTGTCTTTCACGGCTCCGTTCACAGTCTTTGGTTCATCCCTACTGAAAGCCTGATGGCCAAACAGCAAAACAAGCACACGGTTCACTCAGTGCTGTTCTCCTGACAGGAGGGACGTAATTATATATTGCTGCCCTGCGTCTAAGCTGCATGAATGTGTGTAATGCTAGACAAGTCCTTTCAGACATGCTGGCAAGAGAAGTCTATTAGCAGAGCACGTATTTAAGAAGCTTAAACCTTTATGTTTGATCAAATTGGAATATTTTTCTGCAGAGACAGGCACTGTGGGATGAGGAACAGGGAATACATTTGCAGACGTTCTTTTGATGTGTGTTAGGACATGGCAGAGTAACCGTGTCCAAGTACCTCTGTCTTGGATTTGCTTTCGTCTCTGTGGTTCAAAGAAGGAGATTTATGTTACCTGCTGACTGCTGACAAGGTCTTTATGTACAGTGTCTCCCAGAGCTCTTACCATAAACCACAAAGAAGAAGATGTTGATTAGTTCATTCATTACTGGTTAATTACTGCGTGCAACTAAAATACGTTTCCTTGGCTGATAACAAACAAACCCAACAAACATAAATTGTCAACATGATTTTTTTTATCATGTGGTGCCAAGAATTCATTTCTGTAATTAACCATGCGAGGAGCATCACAGGCACTGTACAGGAGAGTGCATGCCGTTCTCGGGTTCACCTCGGAGACTCCGCCTGAGCAGCGTTTTGGGAGCAAAGACTCCACAAGCTCGCGGCCGGACACACACGGAGATCGGCAGACATGGATCTGTCTGGCCTTATATGAAATGAAACAATGGTGTGACACTGGAGATGGATGTCAGAGGTGACGCCATGTGAATCAAGCAAATTCAGACATTTTATAGAACCCCACACACACACACACACACACACACACACACACACACACACACACACACACACACATACACACACACACACACACACACACACACATATACACACACACACACACACACACACACACCCACACACACCTTTAACCGCCCCCCCTCATGAAACAATCCCCTCTGGTTATTAACTCAGCCAAGGTGAAAAAAGAGATAACATCTCTGGCTTTTAAACTTAAAAGCAAAGACAATTTACAAAACAAAAAGGAAAGAGTTTTCTTAGGGTCAGTGCAATCTCCTCTAAGCGGAACACATGCCCAGGGAGAAGCTGCAGCTTTGATAAGAGCCAGTAATGGCCTCTGTGGAGCAGCTCTGTGGACTCAGGGATGACAAAGTTCTTTCATTCTTGTGGAGTCATATTTCTCCCAGCCTCTCCCTGGGAACAAAGGTTGGTTTGCAGGCTTGTGTCCGTGGGAGCAGGCACAGCGGAGCTGTGCCGTGCCTTCATGGCGATTTCCCAGTAGGCCTTTCAAAAGAGCCATCAAGAGCATAACACAATATTTCAACTACAACACCGGCTCTCATTTTGTAACTTTTACAGGTTATTAAAGAGTGAATTAAGTCTCAAATTCTAAAAAAAAAAAAAAAAGACATAAGCTCTGTGGATTTCTAGTGCTGTCAACATTGCCTGAATAACTAGTTCAACAATTTACAAAAAATCAAGCTACATTTCTTCAAAAGTCTTTCAGTTCCCAAGTCAAATTTGTGCTTCCTGAGAGAAAACATTGCACCTAAATGTAAACTTACACTTAAAACTTAACAATGTAAAACTTAAAGATTTTGTGAGGCAACAGTAACAGGCTAAACAAATAAACAAATAAATAAACTGTGTTTTTAACCTACCACTGTTTGAATTCCATATTCACATTCCATATGACCAAACACAGTCATGACCAAACACAGTTATAACCAAACACTATCATACACTCCTGGTACATGTGTGCACCACACACACACACTTTACTAAAGCTGACTGTGTCTGTCTGTCTGCCTCGTGCCATTTCTCTGCCTGCAGCACAATATGCCGTTCTGGAGGATCACCAGCCACTCGGACCTCATGGCGCTCCACCACGCTCTCGATCTGGAGTATTTGTAGCATTGCAAGTGCCCCACCTGCCCTGCCTGCCCCACCTGCTCCTCCTGCTCCTCCATCTCCTCCACCACTGCAACCAGCTGGCCCAGTAGCCCTGGACCCCACATACCCCAGAGACCACCACCACCACAACTACACCCACCCTGCTGTCTGCATCTCAATAGCACAGACACAAAACACAAACCAAAGCTAAGGTTCATCCACACACACACACACACTGAAAGCAAAGCCCGAGCAAGGCGCTTGCCGGTCCGTCTTAACCCCCACCCTCATGGACAAGAGGGGATTTACCCCCTGCGCCTGCTTTATGGGTCCGCCCGTCTACCCGCCGGGGTTCACACCTGCCAGCGAGCAGAGCGACCGATGTGCTGGAGCCCAGCAAGTCATACACCCAACTGCAGTGCGCCAGGACATCTCTTTGTTCTGCCCCTGCCCTCTGCACCCGTGGCTCCAATCGTCCAGAGACTGCCCCCGGGGTGCGAGACCACTACGATGGACGTCCTACACTTCATATTTATAATGGAAGACCTGC
>NC_137497.1:44849505-44857005 GCF_041902795.1 Electrophorus electricus
TGGATGTGGGCATTAAGGGGTCTCGGCGGCCCACTGGGAAAAGCTTGTCTCTGGATTACTTCAATCAAATGTCATCGTTGATTTATTGGCCAGATTATAAATCCTACACTGGACGGTTCAGCGGTTCTAAGAGGGACACAGCACACAGAGCCCGAGTGGACTTTTACGGGACGTTGCTTCTGAACCCCTGTGCTGTGTAAACACTGAATCCTGTCACAGGTCAGTCCGTATTTTACAGCGAGAGTCGGGTTTGGACGAGCCAGCCAGGACCGTCATTAAGCTGAGCACTGTTACTCAGCTCTTCAGGCCTCCACCCACCCAGACCTCCACCCACCCAGACCTCCACCTGTGCTTGCGGTGAAACAGTACGCTCAGTGAGCATCTAAAACTAACTGGCAGCTAGCGGTAAAGAGTTATACAGCCAGCCCAAAGCTGGACCCAAATCTGCTTCTGGCAGCGCCGGACCTCTGACTCCTGCGTGCCCTCAGTACGACGTGAGCCTCTACCGCCCGTGGGACTTCATTTGGCTGGTGAGACTTGCCCAGACCTCCCTGCCTGGTGTTAATTGTTCTGACTTTCCCCCGTTATGACTCGGACTGGCTCCAGGCCTGTCTCAGCTGGCCCAAATTCCAGCCACTCCATGAGTTTAATAAACTTTATGTCATCCGGTTAATAAAACCGCACCATGCTCCACGGTGCCTTGTTTTTCCTCAATAAGTCAAGAGACTTTTTATCCTGCCCAAGTCTTTATGGGCGATTTCAGAGCTGGACCTCTGAGATCTGATTCCATGAATCTGGCCCCTCTGTTCCACCTTCATCAAATTTGATTTCTCTTCTTATCACATCATTCTTTCCCTGTTAAGTGCTCTGGGCCCCACAGCCATGCCTGCTCTGCGCACTGCTAGCCTGCCTGTTTTGACTGACAGGTCAGGGAAGAGACGCCTGACAGCTTTAGGATGGTCCGACTACATCTGAAGCAGCGTGTGCACTTCAACAGGGTGATGATATGGTTTCTATGGCAACAGAGTTGAGCAGGAAGAGCACATCTGTCCCCGTGACACCCACACACCCCTGCCTTCACTATCTCACAATCTACCATGCTGTCATTGTCTACACACTCATCGCTTTATTTTCTTAAGAATTCTTCCTTTCTCTTTCTCACTCCTTACTCTCCATCCTGCTCTCCCCTGCCTCTTTCCAGCAGGAATATTGACTGGAAATCACCTCTTTGCTTCTTCTTTTGCTGGTGCTGAAAAAAACAAACAAAGAAGTCAATATGGGAAGAAGCTCCTAGCTGTCTTCCCTAACTGAGGGATTACAAACCCTAACCCTAACCCTAACCCTAACCCTAACCCTAACCCTAATCCTAATCCTAATCCTAATCCTAACCCTAACCCTAACCCTAACCCTTACCCTAACCTAACCCTAACCCTAACCCTAATCCTAACCCTAACCCTAACCTTAACCTTAACCCTAACCTAACCCTAACCTTAACCTTAACCCTAACCTAACACCTAACCTTAACCCTGACCCTGACCTTAACCCTAACTGAGGGATTACAAACCATAACCCTAACCCTAACCCTAACCTTAACCCTAACCTAACACCTAACCCTAACCCTAACCCTGACCCTGACCTTAACCCTAACTGAGGGATTACAAACCCTAACCCTAACCTAACCCTAACCCTAACCCTAACCTAACCCTAACCCTAACCCTAACCCCTAACCCTAACCCTAACCTAACCCTAATCCTAACCTTAACCCTAACCTAACCCTAACCCTAACCCTAACCCTAACCCTGACCCTGACCCTAACCCTAACTGAGGGATTACAAACCCTAACCCTAACCCTAACTGAGAGATTACAAACCTTAACACTAACCCTAACCCTGACCCTGACCCTAACCCTAACTTCTAACCCTAACCCTAACCTAACCCTAACCCTAACCCTAACCCTGACCCTGACCCTAACCCTAACCCTAACCCTGACCCTGACCCTAACCCTGACCCTGACCCTGACCCTAACCCTAACCCTGACCCTGACCCTAACCCTAACCCTAACCCTAACCCTAACCCTGACCCTGACCCTAACCCTAATCCTAACCCTAATCCTAACCCTAACCCTAATCTCTGGCTGAGGGATGGTGGATGAAGCAAAGTTAGTGACATTTCTGGTCTAGGGAAATGGCATCCAGGCGTGTGTTGCTATGCCAAACACAGGACCTTGGCAGCACACAGGACTCAGTGGAGTGTAAATAAACACTGTGTTTGGGGTGGGCACCGAGGGACAGATCTGTTAGTCATCAGCAGAGGCTCCGCGGCCCCTGTGAACAGAGGCTTTGTGTACCTGTGTGCTCGGACAGGAACTGGGAAAGCAGAGCGAGCAGCCCCCTCATGCCCTCCGCCCTCTGCCCCAGCATGTGTACAGAGGAGCATTCTGCTCCAGGCTCCTACCACTTAGCTGGCCCAAAAGTCACAGGAAGCTGGTAGAAGTCACTGCCAGGTCGAAGGTCACAGGGGACAAGGGGACATGAGGAGGAGGTCATGTATTTTTAATGAGAGCAGGGTGTGTGTCTGTCCTGGAGAGACAGTCCATAATTCATTACAGTGATTATTTAGAAATGGTATAACTTACCCTCTGCTCTTTACGCCAGCTCAATATCTTATTGATTCATTCAGTCTAATCCACTTTAAACAATCACAAATTTATCGGAGTCTGCATTGTTACATGTCCAACTAGTGAGAACTTCACCAATGTCCCAATATATGGTCAGTGTGTATGCCAGTGTTACCAGTTAATCTATGAATGCCTTTGACCCAGTGTTAGGGTTACAGGGACCTTTAATGTGCTTGCGTTGGTTGGTAATGAGGCTGAGATGAGGGGTAGAGCATCTCAGCTCCATTCTTTGTCCTTGCTCAATAATTCATGTTCCCTCTCTATCCATTGACCAAGTCATCACCTTAAAGCATTACAGTTCATTTCCAGAGCACAGTGCTGAAATGAATACGCTCCCTCATGCTCCCAGAGAAGAACCTTTGCCCAGAAGGCGACGTACAGTTATGGTATCACTACTAATCCCTCATAAGAGTTGCAGGTTTCAGTTATGGATTGTGGAGAGGTTTTCCTGAGATGTATAGCTGTCTTGCACACACGTTTGATTGTTTTTGACACGTGCAGAATGTCACCAGAGCAGTTTGGACTCTGCCATTATGTGTTTACTTCCAAAAAAGACTGTTGTTGTTATTCCATTGGTAATAAAGGTTCTACACATCAAACAATCTGCTTAACATGTTTTCCTCTCTGGGAATATGTGTGATTTACACACAGAACTATGACATCTTGGGTTACTGCACTATTGAACCCCCTTTGCATGATAATGTTGCCTCATATTATATTTAAGCCATTGGGTAATCTAGCTAACTTTAGCTGGCTCCTTACAAATATGAAGGAATATGATTCCTAAATGAAATAAATGTATATATGCACTTTGGCCTTATTGGTGAATTCCTAAGTGTACTGTTTTATTAACACATTACAGTTTAGCATTTTCAGATGGACACGCTGTAGGATTGCAAGTGTTAGTCAGTTTCAAACTCCTCGTCCCCATACAATCTGCATCTTCCATGTCACCACCATCGCTTAACCTTTGACCTATGACCTGTATTGCCTCAGTACTGCTGCAGCAGTTTAAAGTGTTCTGACTGACTTTACTCACTAAAATGGATTTGCCCCATTAGCGCCGTGCTGGTCCACACTGAGGAGAGTGTTTCCACCATTTTAAAATGACTTTGCTCAGCCTTGGAAAGCCCTTTGACTTCAGTGGACTTATGGGAAAGAAGAGTGTGTTGCCTACTCCAGAGCTGGTGCAGTATGTCACGAGTGTTGTTGTTGTTGTTCAATATTCTGTGTGCAGTATGGAAAAGGGTGCTGATGCACAGAACTACAGCCCATCCAATCCCATCCTAGCCCATTCCATACAATCCCATCCTAGCCCATTCCATACAATCCCATCCTAGCCCATTGCATACAATCCCATCCTAGCCCATTCCATACAATCCCATTCCATCTCAGACTAACAGTGGCAGAGTTTTGCTTCTCTGATGTTGTCCCTGGAACCCTTCCATGGTTACACACCGATACACACTAAACAGGTAACAGGACAGAAGCCATCGGATAATACACTATAAAAAAGGTCCCTGATCTTAATGCAGTAAAGCATTGTAAACAATGTAAACAATGTAAATGTGTCTGCCTGTATTGGTGTGTGCCTGCCTGTGTTAATGTCTGTGTTTGTGTCTGTCTGCCTTTGTTAGTGTCTGCCTGTGTTGGTGTGTGCCTGCCTGTGTTAGTGTCTGTGTTAGTGTCTGTCTGCCCGTGTTAGTCTCTGCCTGTGTTGGTGTGTGCCTGCCTGTGTTAGTGTCTGTGCTAGTGTCTGTCTGCCTGTGTTAGTCTCTGCCTGTTTTGGTGTGTGCCTGCCTGTGTTAGTGTCTGTGTTAGTGTCTGTCTGCCTGTGTTAGTGTCTGCCTGCCTGTGTTAGTGTCTGTGTTTGTGTCTGTCTGCCCGTGTTAGTCTCTGCCTGTGTTGGTGTGTGCCTGCCTGTGTTAGTGTCTGTGTTAGTGTCTGTCTGCCCGTGTTAGTCTCTGCCTGTGTTGGTGTGTGCCTGCCTGTGTTAGTGTCTGTGCTAGTGTCTGTCTGCCTGTGTTAGTCTCTGCCTGTTTTGGTGTGTGCCTGCCTGTGTTAGTGTCTGTGTTAGTGTCTGTCTGCCTGTGTTAGTGTCTGCCTGCCTGTGTTAGTGTCTGTGTTTGTGTCTGTCTGCCCGTGTTAGTCTCTGCCTGTGTTGGTGTGTGCCTGCCTGTGTTAGTGTCTGTGTTAGTGTCTGTCTGCCCGTGTTAGTCTCTGCCTGTGTTGGTGTGTGCCTGCCTGTGTTAGTGTCTGTGTTAGTGTCTGTCTGCCTGTGTTAGTGTCTGCCTGCCTGTGTTAGTGTCTGTGTTTGTGTCTGTCTGCCCGTGTTAGTGTCTGCCTGTGTTGGTGTGTGCCTGCCTGTGTTAGTGTCTGCCTGTGTTGGTGTGTGCCTGTCTGTTTTAGTGCCTGTGTTAGTGCCTGTGTTAGAACATTGAACTGTAGCCTGTAGGCTGGTGAGAGAGAAAAAGAGACAATAAGGGCTCATTGTGTTTATGTGCTGATTTCCAAGTGAACTAAATTAAAATTGTTGTAACTCAATAGGATTAAACTAGTGATAACATCTAAACTCAGCCCGTCCCTACAGGGCTTTCCACACATACACAACAGGAGTGACAGTGACGCTCAGGAAGCGCTCACACTGGCCAAATGACGGGTATTAGTCACGAGTGGAAATAAAGTCAGACCTGCACCTTCAATTACATTTAAACCTCGCCAAGAACGCCTGCAGCCTATTCAACTCACAGCAAAGGTGAGAAAGAGGTAGCTAGAGTGTGTGTGTGTGTGGGTGTGTGTGTGTGTGTGGGTGTGTGTTTGGGTGTGTGTGTGTGTGTGTGTGTGTGTGTGTGGGTGTGTGTTTGGGTGTGTGTGTGTGTGTGGGTGTGTGTGTGTGTGTGGGTGTGTGTGCGTGTGTGGGTAGGTGGGTGTGTGTGTGTGGGTGTGTGTGCGTGTGTGTGTGTGTGTGTGGGTGTTTGTGTGTGTGTGGGTGTGTGTGCGTGTGTGGGTAGGTGGGTGTGTGTGTGTGGGTGTGTGTGCTTGTGCACATGCATGTGTGTAAGTGTGTGTCTAGTTGTGAGTGTGATTATATGCGATTATGCATGCGTGCATGCGTGCATATGTGTGTGTGAGGATATGTGGATGTGTATGATTATGTGTATGTGTGAATGCGTGTGTGTCTGTGTGTCTGTGTGTATGTGTGTGTTTGCGTGCGTGTGTGTGTGTGTGTGTGTGTGTGCAGAGAGCACTGGGGCGGCTCGAGCTCCATGACAACAGCGGCCCGGTCCCATCCTCTTTCTCTAATTGTCTGTGACCTCGTAACTGGATCCGCACTCTGCAGGCGAGAGGCTTTCTTTCTTTTCACACAGCAATCAGTTTTGAATTTGTCCCCTGCATCTCCTCTGAAAGGCTGGCCAGAGTGCGCACAGAGATCTGGGCAGAGCAAACGACCTCTCCTTTAACCAAGCCCCAGTCCAACTGGATCAAACTCTTTCAGTGGTTTTGTGTAGAAGGGTAAAACTAAATCTTCATAACAATCTTTTCTGACTCTCTCTCGCTCTCTCTCTCTCTCTCGCTCTCTCTCTCTCTCTCGCTCTCGCTCTCTCTCTCTCTCATTCCACTCCTCCCTTGTCTTTCACTCTTTCAGGTACCTACCCATTTTGTGTAATTACAGCATTGGCCAGAAAACCAAAGGCGGATTGACGGATGACATGTAGAGTGGAATGGGATTAACATTTTTGGCCTTTATTCCGCAGTTCCATGCTTCCGTCCCACTTCCGTACAGACCCTGTGCCTCAGTCTGAGGGTGGTGGGGCCCAGCACTGCAGTGGCGTTGGAGCAGATGGGTGTAGAAGCGAAGGCCTAACGCTCGGGTCGTGTCTAAGGGAGTGGGACAGGAAGCAGCTCCTGTCTTGGGGCTGTCTCTGTCTGTGCTGATGTCTCTGTTCCTCTGCTTAAGGACTTTTTAATGATTCCTGTCACACAGGGACACTGGAGCTAAACCTTGCATCCCTCAGAGGCCTGTGGCAGCTGTTGCAGGACTGAATAATTTGATTTGGTATTTTAGGCTGGAAAAGTAGACCGTCTTCACCAGACACAGTTATGCTGAGCCCTGATGCTCAATCCACCTGCACATGGAGACTTTACATGACTTTAACGCATTTCCAGAGAGCAGTACCATTACATAGAGAGATGTGTCTAGACAAAGGCGGTTTATTCAGAGTTAAAGACTCATCCATTTCTCCCCCCCATCTCTGTGTCTCAACCCAGCAGGTATTTTCCACTTCCACACATCTACACAGCCACTGGCTGGTTGACAGGTAAGAAGATTTCAATTAGTTTACCCTGCAATCGCGCTGCGCAAATGTGATAAATGAGGCCAATTAGTCTCTGTCATGTCTTCTCTCTTCGTTCCGTAAATCACAGCTCCGCTGGTCTCTCTGATCCTGAGAGCGTATTACATCACCCTGCCTCTCCAAGGCTCTTGCTTTTATGAGATTTCAGCCTCTTTGGAAGAGAGCTGTTGAGCTGAGAATGCTCCTCATCGCTCGAAAACTGATTGAAAAGTTGGAAACCCGTCCATTACGTGTCAAAAGCCATAACTTGGATTACAAGGAAAAAATACGACATTTCCAGGTCATGGTGCAGTTACTCGTGCTGATATAATTAGCGCGTGCGGTTCGGAGTGTTTGTGATGCAGGTTTGATTCAGTGCCAGGGTTTAAAACTCCATGTTTGTTATTGGCCTTTGAAAGCAGCGGGGCGTCGTGAACGTGCCATAATTACTCCATAAGTGGCCCAGAGCAGTCAGGCACACACTCGAGT
>NC_137497.1:44862005-44869505 GCF_041902795.1 Electrophorus electricus
GCAGATGCTGATGTATTTCCCCCACACCGTAGTCAAGCTTTATGATGGAAACTGATACAACTCCGTGATAGAGTTTCGAGATAAATTATTCACGCTTTGAGCACACTCTGCCTGGCTTTCTTGGAGGACATCCATTTTACAAACCCACCCCACCCCCACCCCACATCCTAACCCACCCTAATCCTTTTAATTGATCTGTGCCTTTACAGCTAAGACTGCACACATGCCTTGGCTGCGGAAAATATGCTCCAGTGTAAAGCCTTTTCTAGTCTGCAGGTAGACAGCTATGGAACTAAAACCACAATGCTGTATTATTTAAGCAGGCAGTGAATTGTGGGGATGTCCACTGGCCATGAGCTCCAGCTGGCTTTGTAGATTTCTGATTGACAAGAATTTTGGACAAAGCCACTCAGCCGCCCAGGAGGAATAAGAAAGAAAAGAAAACATCTTCTCTCCTCTTTAATACCCGCTGAAAACATATAGAATCACAGGAGGTGTGTGTCTCATGGCTGCATCCGTAGTGAATAACTCATATTCCATGGAACATCTGCTAAAGAAGAGATTACTGGGACTGAAAGAGTCGACTGGATTAAATGTGATTGCTGTTCTCCTCTTGGCTGGTGCCTCAGAGAACAGTAAGATGGCAGTTCATAGAGCATTTTCTTGTCAGATTTATATGGAGATGAAAGAAGGATTTTTTTACCTTGCTGTAAGTCATAACCTTTTGGGATCCAAAACCCATGAGCAGAGTTTTTGTTAAAACAAACACTGGAGAAAGTTAGAGACATTCTGGAGACCAGAGAAGATAACTGATGAGTCTAGCAGTGCAGACGAAGAGAGGTCTGCCATAACGCACCTCCACACTGAGACAGGCAGGCCCTGCTCTGCAGACACGCTAGAGAACCACACATGAAGATGACGTCGGACCTTCTCAGGATGTCTGTAAATCACAAACCCAATTGCACCTATGAAATTCTGAAACCAGTAATGACACAGTGATTCCTGTGCAGGTTGACTGCTCTGGCTGGTGACTGGCAGCTGTGCTGAGAACAGTTAGAGCTGTGCTGTACTAAGAACAGTCAGGACTGTGCTGTGCTGTGCTGAGAACAGACAGGCTGTGCTGTGCTGAGAACAGTCAGGATTTTGCTGTGTTGAGAACAGTCAGGTTGTGCTGTGCTGTGCTGAGAAAAGTCAGGCTATGCTGTGCTGTTCTGAGAACAGTTAAGATGTGCTGTGCTGTGCTGAAAACAGTCAGCGCAGCTGTACTGAGCTATGCTGTGCTGTGTACTGCGGAGTGTGAGCTGTTGCATATGCACATCTGCGTAAACACTGTGGCAGTGCACTGGTTTTGGAGAGCACAACTCCATACACACACTCACACAGGGATGCAAGATAGCTCCTAGTTACTCTCTCTCTCCCTCTCTTTCTTTCAGCCTCTCACCCTCTCTCACTCTCTCTCCCTCTCATTCTCTCTCTCTGTCTATCTCTCTCTTACCCTCTCTCTCCCTTTGTATTAAATCCAGTCCTTTCTTCCTTTCCTTCACACTCTCCGCATACATGTTTTATCCCCTGTGGCACTAGGGTTAGAGTTAGGATTAGGGCTAGAGTTAGTGTTAGGGCTAGGATTAGTGTTAGGTTCAGGGTCACGATTAGGGTTAGTGTTAGGATTAGGGTTAGAGTTAGGATTAGGGCTAGGATTAGTGTTAGGGTCAGGGTCACGATTAGGGTTAGTGTTAGGGTTAGGGCTAGAGTTAGTGTTAGGGTCAGGGTCACGATTAGGGTTAGAGTTAGGATTAGGGTCAGGGTCACGATTAGGGTTAGTGTTAGGGTTAGGATTAGGGCTAGAGTTAGTGTTAGGGTCAGGGTCACGATTAGGGTTAGTGTTAGGGTTAGGATTAGGGCTAGAGTTAGGATTAGGGCTAGGATTAGTGTTAGGTTCAGGGTCACGATTAGGGTTAGTGTTAGGGTTAGGATTAGGGCTAGAGTTAGGATTAGGGCTAGGATTAGTGTTAGGTTCAGGGTCACGATTAGGGTTAGTGTTAGGGTTAGGATTAGGGCTAGAGTTAGGATTAGGGCTAGGATTAGTGTTAGGTTCAGGGTCACGATTAGGGTTAGTGTTAGGATTAGGGTTAGGATCAGGGTCACGATTAGGGTTAGGGTTAGGATTAGGGTTAGGGTTAGGGTTAGGATTAGGGCTAGGGTTAGATTTAGGGTCAGGGTCACGATTAGGGTTAGTGTTAGGGTTAGGATTAGGGTCAGGGCCACGATTAGGGTTAGGGTTAGAGTTAGGATTAGGGTTAGGGTTAGGGTTAGGGTTAGAGTTAGTGTTAGTGTTATTGTTAGGGTTAGGGTTAGGGTCAGGGTCACGATTAGGGTTAGGGTTAGGGTCAGGGTCACGATTAGGGTTAGGGTTGTCACATCACAACTCTAGTAACAAGGTCAGAAGCAGTGTTGCGGTTCAGTGGGAGACAAGCCAATGTGGTGAGACACAGGAATCCCAGAAACATTCATCACCATTCTCTCAAAACATTGGTCACACTTCTAAATCCTGGCTCATCCGAACCAACCCGCAGACCTACACACCATTCTGGACCTGCCACAGCACTAAACAAATAATCACTATTCTTCATTATTCTTTGTTATTCTTGGAGTGCTTTTTCAATGGGAGTCATCTTTTTTCTTTCATTGTGTTTGGTCTCATACTTTTAGTTTTAGTGTTTCTGGAAGAGAGAATTAAAGAGCTATTTAAATGTTCTCTGTCTCCCTCTCTACATGTGTATATGTGTGCGTCTGCCTGTGTATGTGTGTTGACACGCACACCCGTGTGTTTATGTGTGTGGGCACATGCATGTGGGTATGTGTGTGCGTGTCTGTATGTGTGTGTGTGTGTGTGTCTGTGTGTGTGTGTGTGTGTGTGTGTGTGGGTGTGTGTGTGTGTGTGTGTGTGTGTGTGTGTGTGTGTGTGTGTGTGTGTGTGTGTGTGTGTGCATCTGTGTGTATGTGTGGGTGTGGGTGTATGTGTGTGTGTGCATCTGTGTGTGTGGGTGTGGGGGTGTGTGGGTGTGTGTGCTTTGTGTAAACTTTACACTGCGAGTTACAAATATGGGGAAGGCATTCTTCTGGAGTAATGTGTGTAGTGGTTTTGTACATAAGTAAATATTCAGTGCGGATGTGAAGTGTAGACCTATCCTATCCCCTAGTGTAGACCTACCTCCTAGTGTAGACCTACCTCCTAGTTTAGACCTACCTCCTAGTGTAGACCTATCCCCTATTTTAGACCTACCCCTGGTGTAGACCTAACCCCTAGTTTAGATCTATTTCCTAGTGTAGACCTACCTCCTGGTGTAGACCTATCCCCTAATTTGCCTGCTAGTGGAAATCTATTTTACAACTACAGACTTCAAACCTTTGATGCATCAGAATGTCTCTTGCAAATACTTACCAATCAAGCTGGCATATGACTATTGTTGTTCACTAACTAAAAGCCAGTGCCAACACGGTTCATAATTCTGATTCATAATACTGAATTCTGATTCATAATACTGAATACTGATTCATAATACTGATTCCTTCTCAACATGTTGTTGATCACAACAGTGGTAACATGCTAAGACTTCACAGGGTAGTTTTGACTTGAGCTTGTGTTACAATGGTTCATACAAATATATATTTTAAAAATATAAAAATATGTTAGATTTTTATTCACATATTATTTTAAACAAATTTAGTAAAATCTTCACACACATACACACACACATGCACACACACACGCAAGTACACACACACGCACACACACAGACACACATGCACACAAACACTTGCACACATATGCACACAGACAAACACACACACACACATGCACATGTAAACACACACGTACACATGCATGCACGCACACACACACACACACACACACACACACACACACACATTGCACATGCACATGTAAACAGATGTGTACACAGATGCGTGCACACAGACACATACACACAGACACACACACACACACACACACACACACACACACACACACACACACACACACATACACACACACATCAGGAGTACATAACCTTTAGTACATAAATCCTAACCCTAACTTTTGCCTTCCCAGTTCATATGAACACTTTTCTCATATGAATCACAAATATGCAGGAGGCACTGTGTGCTCTGTGATGAGCTGGGGAGGATGGAGGTGTGGGAGAGAAGGACCCCACCCCCACCCCCACCCACCACACCACACACCCATGCCCTGCTGGCACTCTGCGAGAGGCTTGGCATGACAGGATGTGCGAGACCATCCGGAGGTCTGGGATTGGGGGAATCCCGTAACAATAATGCGCCTGGGTGAACCAGGACCCAGATTAAATCAGAGACATTACCCACCTGCCAATGGAAAATTACCCATCCTGGCTATGCTCGGTCACACTGGGTCCCTGGGAGCTGTAGGGTGTGTGTGTTCTGCTTACACTGGGACATTAACCATAACACACACCGCCAAGAACTTCAGGCAGATTATAGAAAGCCTGAATACATGCTGTGTGCATGTCTGTGTGTGAAAATATGTTTAGAAAATATGTTTAGAAAATATATTTAAAAAATATTGTATTATAACCTGGTTCGTTACATATTCAGAAAATACTGTCAGAGGCGGAAAGGAGATTTTACACAGAAATGTTTTAGACAGAAATTAATTTGGGGGGGAGGGGATCAATTATATGCGTTTTTCAGAGATTTAACAAATTTATCCAAAATGTAACAACATGCACTGTTCCTGAGGTAAATTACTGAGCACACTGGAAGGGCAGGATGATCAGAACAGACAGGCACGTTAGAATCCAGTGAAAAAGTCAAACCTGCATACCACTTCATACCACGCACTGCATGAAATACAACGTCCATTACCTCTTGGAGCACAGTGGACCTTCTAGAACACACTAGACCTTCGACAGCATACTGAACCTTTTAGAACTCACTGTAACGTCTACAAACACACTGTAACATCTAGAACCCACTGGACTTCGTAGTCCACCTCTCAGAACACACTGCAACTGTGTGCATATTTAAATAATTTTTAAATATGTTTGCTCTGTTGTGTAGGCAGGGTTCTGCAAGCACAACTGAGGGATGGAAAAGGGGTTTCCTGTTTAAATGGTTCCATCCAGACCCAGGAAGCCACATCAAGCCCGTTCTCTAAGTGGTACACTCCAGCATCAGAGCTGCTTTGCACTCACTCCGATTTATCTAAATGAGGTTTGTTAAAATTTCCTCCTGGTGATTACTACGATGGTTTGTGTCATATTGCTCCAATCAGACGGCGAAAAGACTCGAGTGGATGTGAGCAGTGTCAGTCCAGAGCAGAAGACATGGTCTGATTTTACCCAGATCTCGTGTAACGTTATGACAAGACCCCCACAGCTAACTATGTACAATCAAAGGTCCAGCTCCTAAGCCAATCAGCCAATCAGCCTCTGCCCGAGGTTGACAAGCAAGGTCCTGTTGTTTAGACAGAGACCAGCACCCTTAGAGCACTGGGACTGACGTCTGGGTCAGCACACTGCTGCTGGACCACATCCAGGACGGGATTTTTTTCAATCGATCTCCTCCAAATCAAATTCAGCATCATCCCAAAGTTGTTTCACTCTGCTTACTAATATATGGCAACAACTCCTGCAATATTTATATGTTTGTGCTCATAATTTCCATCTAGTTTTTTGTTTTTTTCTGGAACTCTGCGCTCGTGGAGACGAAAGGGAATTGCTGCAGGCTCAACTTGTGTTTCATGATTGGAGGCTGTTTCTGATTAGCCACAGCTTGGGAGGACTAAAATATTTGGCTGTCCAGCGTGGTCTCGTTGCGGGTCTGGCGGACACTCTGGAACTGTCGTCCCTTTCGGTGTGGCTGGTATCCACTGCATTTCCCTCCACATGGGGATGTTAACACACACACACACACACACACACACACACACGCCTAGCCAAGACTGGTTATGTCTACTGTGCATGTCCATGCTGGCATGTACTGGGCACAAGCACACTAAACATAAATGTATGATCAGACATAAAAAATCCAGAGTTGAGCCAGCGTTGTATGGCAGCATTGTGCCAGCATTGTGTGGCAGTATTGTGTGGCAGCGTTGTGTGGCAGCGTTGTGTGCCAGCATTGTGCCAGCGTTGTGCCAGCATTGTGTGGCAGTATTGTGTGGCAGCGTTGTGTGGCAGCATTGTGCCAGCGTTGAGCCAGCATTGTGTGGCAGCGTTGAACCAGCGTTGTGTGTCAGCGTTGAGCCAGCATTGTCTGCCAGCATTGTGGCAGCGTTGTGCTAGCATTGTGCCAGCGTTGTATGCCAGCATTGTGCCAGCATTGTGGCAGCGCTGTGTGGCAGCGTTGTGCCGGCGTTGTGTGGCAGCATTGTGCCAGCATTGTGCCAGCGCTGTGTGGCAGTGTTGTGCCGGCGTTGTGTGGCAGCATTGTGCCAGCATTGTGGCAGCGCTGTGTGGCAGCGTTGTGCCGGCGTTGTGTGGCAGCATTGTGCCAGCATTGTGCCAGCGCTGTGTGGCAGTGTTGTGCCGGCGTTGTGTGGCAGCATTGTGCCAGCGTTGAGCCAGCATTGTGTGGCAGCATTGTGGCAGTGTTGTGCTAGCATTGTGCCAGCGTTGTATGCCAGCATTGTGCCAGCATTGTGGCAGCGCTGTGTGGCAGCGTTGTGCCGGCATTGTGTGGCAGCATTGTGCCAGCATTGTGCCAGCGCTGTGTGGCAGTGTTGTGCCGGCATTGTGTGGCAGCATTGTGCCAGCATTGTGCCAGCGCTGTGTGGCAGTGTTGTGCCGGCGTTGTGTGGCAGCATTGTGCCAGCGTTGAGCCAGCATTGTGTGGCAGCATTGAGCCAGAGTTGAGCCAGCATTGTGTGGCAGCGTTGAGCCAGCGTTGTGTGGCAGCGTTGTGTGGCAGCTTCTTACATGCAAGATGAAAAGACATAAACAGGTTTTATGAGAAAAGAAAAACAATTACAGCAGTCTTCAGACACACAGATCTAGAACAGCCAGTCTATAGGGGTTAGATCTAGAACAGCCAGTCTATAGGGGTTAGATCTAGAACAGCCAGTCTATATGGGTTAGATCTAGAACAGCCAGTCTGTAGGGGTTAGATCTAGAACAGCCAGTCTATAGGGGTTAGATCTAGAACAGCCAGTCTATAGGGGTTAGATCTAGAACAGCCAGTCTATAGGGGTTAGATCTAGAACAGCCAGTCTGAAGTCCAGAAAGATTCGCTTATACACAAGCTACCAGATAATCACCTTTGTGAAACTTCAAATCTTAAGCAACTGTGGGAGAAAATAACAAATGTTCCCTGTTTCATTTATGAGTGGAACAAAAATATGGTTTGTTTTTTCTCCTGGTGTTGGTGGAGGGAGGTCTCAGGGGAGCTGGCCGCCAGGCCCAGCCCTGATATTGATGGCTTAGAGAAGGAGGCGGACAGGATGAAAGCCCAGCCGAGGTC
>NC_137497.1:44882005-44889505 GCF_041902795.1 Electrophorus electricus
TTGGCGGGTCGTGCCTTTTCTTCCCAGTGGAGAAGGTTCAGTCTTGGTGTAGCGTTGAGTCAGGAAAATGCTTTGTCCAGCAGTCAATGTTCACTGGCGCTGACAGAGACGCCGCTAATAATGGTGTTTCTATATGAAGCAAAGGAGTTGGGCCATCCTACGTGCTAACCTTCCTTGATTTATGTGGTTGTGCATGCTGGAGTCATTAGAAGGCTTGGAGAGGAATGAAAGGGTTAACGGGGTGTGCTGCCCGATATGATACTCCTCAGCTGAGATCTGTGCTTGGGTTTCTGCTCTAGTTTTGATTTGGAGCGAGGACGGTGAGACTGCTGGCCAGACGCTTGAACCCCACAGCTGAACGCCTGACCTGGGCTATCCATCAGGGCCCACACGCTCTGACAAGGCAACCTATCACAGAAGGCCAGGGGCGGGACCTGCACTTTGAGTGGCAGATGAAGAGGATTCCACTCATGATCAGTCATCAATCACGATCTTCACGAGAGTGATCTTCAGTGCACCACACACACACACATGCACGCACGCATGCGCTCAGTGTGTGTAGTGTAAGACGGTTCTGGCCACAGTTAGCTGACTAGAGGCTGAATGGTATTTAATGCCTCATATTTGCCTCCTTTAATAGCAGAAGTCCTCAGCTGTTCCAAGGGACTCACTGTCAAGCACACAGGCCCAGAGATGGAGTCTGAATTCCCCCCATGCTATCACCACAAAGGAAACACGGCCCCAAGCCAGCCACAGTTATCTGGCCTTCAGAGCACTCATGCTCCGCTGAACCATGCCACTTGAAAGTGAATAGAACAAACAAATATTCTTTTGTACACTTGGAATCTGGTACACCCTGGAATTCCATTAGCCAGATCACTTTTTCACGAGGGAAGGAAAGCGAGCTGGAGGAGTGTACAGGAACAGTTATGGGGGTGACGGTGTTTGTCTGACACGCTGGGAACAGGTCAGAGTTTTACACAATGGGAACAGACACGGTGTTCCAGACCGGTTTTAGTATGAGACAATATAAGAGGAACAGTGAAAGTGTGTGAGAGACAAAAGAGAATGAGTGTGTGTGAGAGCGAGACAGGGAGTGGACGAAAAGAGAAAGAATGAGATGTATGTGAGAGAGAAAGAGATGGAGGGGGGTTGCAAATCCATGAGCCAGCGAAACCTCCATTTTTAAATAGCAGGTATCTGGTGTCGCCGTGCTCGGCCCCAGTGCATCCATATGCCACTTTGCCCTTGTCTGCTCCCGATATCTGGATCTTGGTGGGACTGCTCCTGCCTTTTCCACCTCAGAAGCTTCCGTGCGGCTCCGGTTTGTGCCGCGCAGAAGGAGACGTGCCAGTCCCGCAGGTCAGAAACAGCTGGTCTGCAAGCACCAACTACCACTGCACCATCACCTCTGTACACACTCACAAATTTCCTTTATTCTCCTTTTTTAAGTGCAAGTAATTACCCCATTATCCATGGTTTAGGCAAAAGTGTCATTTATGCAATTTAATTTTTATAAAGCATGTTTTTGTAAGAGTCTGCCTGGCGTGTATTTATATTGCCTCGTGCGTGCTTTAAAACAGAAAGGTTCGTTTAGTGTCTCTACGTTCCGCGGCGCTTTGTCAGTGAATTCGGGTTGTGTGTCACGGTTTTTGTTTTGGTGTTGGCAGAATAGGAACTGGACGTAACATAACGCCTAAATCAATGTTTGGCCAATATTATAGCAAAGTTTATGGAGTCGGGTCGGGGCTGAAATAATTTAGGAAAGTCCGGAGACTGTGGAATACATACACATGCATGCGCAAACTAACACATACGTATACGCACTTTCCTCTAACGGTACGTGCGTTGCGCAGAGGAAGCGTCTGGACTTTCCTGTAATTTCGATCTTACACGTGAGGAAATGAGGGAGCACCGTGAAAAAGACAGACGCGGCTTAGAGGGTCCCGTGTCAGGGCGGGGTCACGAGCACCTTTTAGTGCGGTAGTCACGTGGTCTGCCTTACACTTCACTACGCGTCGTTAGACCAGCCCCAACGTGCCGCGTGAAAGAACACGCAGGAAACGCGCAGTGCGTCAAACCGCACGGTAACACCGAGATAAGTAGAACTACGCCAACCTACAAACTAATCAACTACAAACCAATCAGCTACAAACTAATCAGCTACAAACCAATCAGCTACAAACTAATCAGCTACAAACCAATCAGCTACAAACTAATCAACTACAAACCAATCAGCTACAAACTAATCAACTACAAACCAATCAGCTACAAACTAATCAACTACAAACCAATCAGCTACAAACTAATCAGCTACAAACCAATCAGCTACAAACTAATCAGCTACAAACCAATCAGCTACAAGCTTCATTGGCATTCGTGTAGAGATGACTCACGTGAGGGGAAACTTGCTCCGTCAAACCCTGACATTAATAATAGATGTCATTAATATTTAATAACTGGGCACAGCTAACCTGGGCAGAGTGAAAGAGGCAGCTTCAAGGTGTTGAAAAGAAAAAAAAAACTTCGTAATTTCACAATTTCGTAAATACAATACGCTATTTTTTACAAAAGATAACAGGAACATTTAAACACGTAATTACCTATAACTCGAGACGTCCTTTTTCGCTACGTCTATTTTTCAGGAGAATGTAAGAAAATATATAAAAGGGAACAAATAAATAAACAGATGGACAGACAGACAGACGGACAGACAGATAGACGGACAGAAGCCCCTTCCGTGCCTGCCCCAGCTCTACTGGTGCCGCGCGCTCAGCGTTGGTGGCGGTCGGTTACTTGCGCACATCCGACACCTCTCCGGGCAGCTCGCGCACACGGGGAGCGCCTCCCGGTTGTGAAAACCAAGCTCATACAAGCACGAGAACCCGGAGCACAGCCTTTAACATCCTTCTGCTAGGTTTGGTAGTGGTGGAGAAGGTTGATTTTACACCGGACGTCATGTTCAAATCTTCTGAGAAATTGTTTTGTTTTGTTTTTTTAAACCGACGCGCGCCAGGCCGTGGCAGGTGGGGTTTTCCCCGGATAAAACTTTATCGCCAAGCCTCGAAAAGCTTAAATCAATATTCACACATTTATTTTAAAAATCCCCAGAATGGCGCGAATAAGTAAGCAGGGAAGGGGATTCTGTGTCTATAATTCCCAGTTTTTAATAAAAAATAAAAAAAATTAATTCCTGGTCTTTGAAAATATAAATTATGTCAGAAGTTTGCAAATGCAGAGTTCCAGCAGCCGAGCCGATTAACAGACGTGAGCTGGAGAAAAGTTGCCGTTTAAATCGGATAGGCCATTTCACCACCAGCTAAAAACAACAAATGTCTAATGAAATATCATCTAAAGATCTGTGTAATATCATCAAATAGATATTTGGGTTGAAATTTGTTCTACTTTTGTTTCTATTGTTTCATAGATTGTGAAATTTGTGAAATAATTATGATCCCACTAAGATATATTTATTCAGACTATTTTATTATGCGCCTCGCTCGGAAATCTGAACTCAATCAAACTCTTGACATTCAATCGGCCAAAGACGCAGCTCCGCTCGCGCTGCCACAAATGGACTTGCCGACGTGCGCTTCGCGGCGCGTGTCCAAAGCCAGCGTGATTATCGATCACAGGCCGCGTGCGCTGTGTGACACGTGACGCTGCGCTCGGCCGCGGATTCCAAACCGCAGCCGCGAGCTCTCGTGTTATACAAGCCGACTGAAACACGCGCAAACACAGACGCGGCACGTTGAACGCGCAGTTTACAGAACGGCGGAATCATAAACATGGGCTGGTTCAAATATCTCCAGTAACTTTTACTGGAATTGTTATCAAACTTCCATTGGTGAATTTTATTTGAACATGTCAGCACTGTTTGGTTGGATTAATATTTAGGCTAGAATTATCCGCGCGCAGAAGTAGACTAACGTAGGTTACTTCGTGATGTGTCGACGAGCTCAGACCTAATCTTCTTAAATTACATAAAGGATATCAACGGAAATTCACGTTCATTCGCTTTCGGTTCATTTGGGAAATAATCATAACCATAGTAATGAACATAAAATTCAATTACCCCCACAAGAAACAATTATATTTCCTACAAATAAAAAATAATATAATTTGATATAATTATTTGAAGTGTATACACCTGTGAAATTTAATTTCGTCTTGAAGTCATTCATATGCCTCAACTGAAATTATTTGCACAGATCGGTAAAGATTAAAATGTGACACCTTTATTATTATTGTTATTTTTGTTGTTACTATTGTTGCTTTTGTTGATGTATATGTACATTTGGTTATTTAAACAAATTCAGCGAAAAACTAAAGTATTCAACTCAAAATAAAAATCGATGGTCATGCTGTATTAGTAATAAAAAATAATAGAAACGTGAGGTGGGCAATATAATTTTTAAATGTATGTTTAAAACTTTCTCTAAAATGCTCATCACTGTGCCAACTGTGCTACATATAAAAGTTATTTTGGAGTGTTTTTTCGGGTTTGTTTCACAGAGCAGTCTCGAGGTTGTATTTTATTCTGTCTAAAAAGCCGTCTAAAACTAAAGCCCTGTTCTAATTTACCACTAACGAACTGTGTGCTGTTCAGATCTGTGTGCTATTCAGGCGCATTGTGGAGGTCATCGATTAAGTGCTGAGCGCTGAGCGGTGGGGTAATTATCGATGATACGTTAATACGTAATAGGGTCCTGCTGTCTCGCGCCGGTATTATCAGCACAGACGCCTTTCCGCCTGGCGCGGTTAACACGTGCGGATACACTGCCATCTGCAGGACGCATATGGCAATTACCCCAATTACAATAGTTCACACCCTAAACAAAAAGACCAGTAGCAGAATGTTGTAGGTTAGATACTAGGCACATTATATATGTATATTAGTCTACAATTTAATACATACAAAATGATTTTCAAAGTTTATGGCCAGGCCCTTAATAAACACTAACAATAAAAATAACAACAACAATAATAATAATTTTGATGATGATTTACTCCAGTGCCAAACTCTGTTCAGGCTGTATACTGAAGCCTCTCTGAAGACTCTGGCACACCACAGAAATAACCATCAGCACCCAGCACTGCAGTTGGAATGTGTCCAGCGGCTGGCTTGGACCTGGGAGTGTTTATTTCCAATACTGGGAATAAGGCCTCCATTAGCTAGGAAGGAGACCCACGGGTGGCGTTAGTGATGCAGCGTCTGCAAAGGGACCTTAAATAAGGTGTGTGTGTGTGTGTGTGTGTGTGTGTGTGTGTGTGTGTGTGTGTGTGTGTGTGTGTGTGTGTGTGTGTGTTGTAGATGTGGTGGATTTTGCTTGTGTGTGGTGATTTTCCAGAGCAGGACTGCTTGCTTGATAATAATACCTCCTACTGAAGACAATATTACAGCTACTATTACAGTGACTACTGTTGCAAACAACACACACATACTCATATGTGTGTATACACACACACACACACACACACAGCTTTCACATGCTGATGTGTATGAATGCTTCTCTGCGTCCCCACGCTCAGCCCAGGTTTGTGTGACTCGTTTCCACTCCGACTGCAGTTCTGGTTAATTGTGGCTCTGACTGTCACTCTGCTAACTGCTGTTTTGCTTGGCTGTGGGTTGGTGCTGTTCAGAGGGAACACACTATTATTCAGAAGGCTCAGAGCGGGACACGTGCTAATTAGGGAGCTGTTTGTGGTTTTGAGGTAGGGGTGATGTCATACTTGTGTTCTGGCCTACCATGGCGGAGAGACACGCCATTTCCTGTCGTTTTTCTAGGAGAACGCTGGCCTCAGGCAGAGCGTGCATCCTCCTGCAGGAGTGTTTGCACAAGGATTGTAAAGCCTCTACATCTTTGTTGCATTACATTCCTGATTGACAGCACGGCACGCCAGTCCTGGTGAGACTCCAGCCGCTCCAGAACATCCAGCCTTCAGAAACGACCGTCCTTCAGCCTGGTCGTCAGACTGCATAATGCGTCCCATACATGCTCTAAGGGTCCTTTTATTTCAAGAGCACATACATGCCACACAACCACAGCACGGTATTGGACGACTACTTCCATAATGACTGCGTAATCAGGCCTATTGCATTAGCTGCATTAGTTGACTTCAGTGAGTAAACAGAAACACATTGTGTTTCAGAGACGAGAACCCAGAATCGAAGATAAAGTCACGCGCGTATTGCACGCGGGGAGGCATACGTCCGGGCTGCGTCGCGTGGGGTTCGGGTTATAGAAGCACCGCGAGCGCAGTCGCAGCGCGGTCGCCAGTTTCATGCTTTAGCCCTGCATGAGACGAGACACAATCACACCTCCCGTTTCACACAGCGGCCCGAAGCCCATTTTCCGCGGCTCTCTTCTCTCGTGCAGATGGGCTAAATATCACATCAAAGAGGCTTTAATGTTTTACTGGGTCTCTCGGGTTTCGGCCCAGGATCGAGTTCAAAACCAGTGCACGGCGCGGTGGTACAGTAGACTGGATGGATCATAGTCCGTAATCAGATTAGCGCTGCCTTAATGTAGAACAAATTTCACAAGAGCACCATCAAAGAGCAGTCACACACCGAAAGAGTTTTCATAATGCAGCGTTTATACGCATTCTAGACAGGGAGAGAGAGAGAGAGAGAGAGAGAGAGAGAGAGAGAGAGAGAGAGAGAGAGAGAGAGAGAGAGAGAGAGAGAGATCACTTCTAAAATTTACGTTCATGTCTTGCGATATCTGTTTACGTCTTGTTTTATCTGCGTGTATCTTGTGTTATTTTTCTTTATATGACGTTTCAATTAAATTCACGTTTATCGTCATACATAAACATTATCGTACAGTATAACGAAACATTCTCGGTTATGTGATGTAACCGCAGCAATTAATATACAATTAACATATAATTAACATACAGCGTCATCGTGGCAAAAAAATGTCTCACACGTGTCTTCTGTCTGTCTTCACATGTGGTTTTATGCCCTGAATGGCCAGTTTACTAGAGACACCTGTACATATATGATGTCGGGCCTTTTTATGCTAACTTGAGTTTAACTGACTGAGGTGACGTGCTGTTGTTAAATCAACTGTGCCAGTGCCTCTTTCACAAATACGTTAGGATTAGGATCAGTGTTTATCCAGGGTTAGGATTAGGATCAGTGTTTATCCAGGGTTAGGATTAGGATCAGTGTTTATCCAGGGTTAGGATTAGGATCAGTGTTTATACAAGGTTAGTATTAAGGTTAGTGTTTATCCAGGGTTAGGATTAGGATCAGTGTTTATCCAGGGTTAGGATTAGGATTAGGATCAGTGTTTATCCAGGGTTAGGATTAGGATCAGTGTTTATCCAGGGTTAGGATTAGGATCAGTGTTTATACAAGGTTAGTATTAAGGTTAGTGTTTATCCAGGGTTAGGATTAGGATCAGTGTTTATCCAGGGTTAGGATTAAGGTTAGTGTTTATCCAGAGTTGGGATTAAGGTTAGTGTTTATCCAGGGTTAGGATTAAGGTT
>NC_137497.1:44897005-44987005 GCF_041902795.1 Electrophorus electricus
CAAAGATTTAAGCAGTTGAATAAGAATTTGAAGCTTAATCAATATTAAATGCATTATTAAGCATTTATTTATTTATTTATTAAGCATATATTTATTTGTGCATCAGGGTATAAATAATCATCTGGTTGAAACAGTTTCAGTCAAAACTGGAAACACCAGTTAGGCTATCAGTATTTCGAAGCTCCACTTCCTCATGACATGACAGACTTCAAACACCATGAAACATGATTTAGAAACACCAGTGCATGAGATGACTTCAAAACATCAGTGCTGAATATCCTATTGACATTTAGCATGGTTTAAATAAATAACAAATATACAGCTTCATTTATTAAAGTCACATCAAAGATAAATTCTAATTCTAAATATCTAATACCACATAAAAACATGACAATAGCTTGATGTTTTTGGATTTTTTCCACTTGTTGGTAGGCTACGAGAAAACCTGTGGACACAAACTTCCCCGGTCAGGAGGGTTGGGACACTGAGAATCTGAAATGTGTTTTAGTGGTGTGAGCTAAGCAGTGTGTCGTCGTTCTGTCGTTGCTTGGATATCACCTAAGTTTCTTAGGTCTCCCTGTTGGCCTTCTAGCCTTCGACATGGAGATCTGAGAAGAACCCACTGAAATGACTCGAACTACAGTCTCCTACATTACGAAGTCATTCAAACTTTCAAACTTTAACGTGGCATTTTTAAAAGAATGTCTTAAAGGCGTTCTTTACACTATTGCTATCCAAGCAAGAATAAGTATTATCACAGGTAATGACAGTGGAACTAAAGATTACAGAGGAAAGTTCAATACTGGCTTAAAACGTTTGACATGTGCAGTTCCTGAAGACAAGTGTTTTGGCAGAGACCAAGAGTGGGTTAAGAGTGGGTTAAGAGTGAGCTAGAGTGAGCTAATGAGTGAGTTAAGAATGACCTAAAGAGTGAGCTAAAAGTGAGCTAGGAGTGAGCTAAACAGTGAGTTAAGAGTGAGTTAAGACTGAGCTAAAGATGGCCTTTACCTCTCACATAACAACACTGAGTCTGTTGCAGGGTTGGATTGCTGGATTTGGTATAAGAGAAATATAAGAAATTCCTTAATACAGGAACAAAGGGAAAGCAAAAACAAAACCCAAGACCTTCAGGAATGTGTTGGGAATGAATCCAACATCTCAGAAGATGACTTAGGGATGACGCAGACAGTTGGTTTCCAGCTTCACCCAATTGCCATGGACACCAGCTGTCACCATGGACACACCAGGCTGTTACCCTCGTGTGCTGTAAACATGGACATCAGCACCTGGACTGGTCCCCTGGATGGAGGAGGTGTCACGAGCTGCATTCCTGCACCAGGAATGTTAGATACACTGTAAGGTCCTGTTAAGTTCCTGTCTATGTTCCGCCAGACCTCCCTGTCCCGCTGCCTCGGTCACCCAGTTACCAAGCAACCACTCTCCTGTTCATCTCACAGTGTTTATGGTACAGGACAATCACTTAAAACACACACACACACACACACACACACACACACAGAGTGAAGTTTGGCTTTGCTATTGAAACACACCAGCTCTGACACTTGGCCGGAGGGGACGGGTCATTACAGCTACGCTACAGAGACCAGTGGCGCGTCAGCGATAATCCACAGCACCACTGCACATGGCAAGGACCTCAAAAGGTCAGAACGAGAAAACCTGTGGACGCAAACTTCCCCGGTCAGGAGGGTTGCGACACTGAGAATCTGAAATGTGTTTTAGTGGTGTGAGCTAAGCAGTGTAACTCTCACTGCTATGGGCATCATGACATGACATCTTTCATTCTCAGGGTTCTCATCTCATCCCTTCAATATTTATGTCATTGCTGTGTTTCATTGGTCCATTTCCCTCCAGAGACCCAACTAGAAGCTGTTACATGCGCAGGAATTGCTGCAGACGGGTTTCTGTGGCCGACTTAGCCGTGGCTCTCATTCCGTCCACCTCGTCTGGAACTCTCATTTTCTGGGGGTGTAAGAGACCGTAGTACAGAATCAAAAGTTCCAGCCCCAGAATGTGAGCCACTACTATGACAATGGTCATGGGCAAAAAGAAGTCCGTTTCTTCCACAGAGGGGTTGAGCAGCATTAAGAGGGCGGGAGCAGTGAAGTTCTGCACGGTGATGAGCGCGTAGTACACGGTCATGGACATTTTGGTGTTTTTCCCTTTCACGTTGAAGAAGGTGAAGACAAGGATGAAGCCGACAATGGCACGATACAGCTCCTCCGTCCACGCAGACGTGCAGAAGGACGTCTTCACCACATGAGCCCAGACGAATCCCAGAAACCAGACGACAGCAAATGCCAGAACGCTAAAGCGATCCAACAAGATGAACAGGCTGAGACTCAGGATTCGTGCGGTTATGGTCAGAACCTTGTAGAGCAAGTACACAGCTGTGGAAATCCCACCGGGAACCTCGTTCATGCCTGGCAGGGATCTACGGAAACACCGCCAGAAGTCTGCAGTGGTCCAGGCAATGTTGAGGAAGGAGACAACCATGCTGATATCTGAAAAAACAAATATTCCCTTAGTGTGTTCCCTTATCAGGAACAACCATAATGGCATGTGGTTTGGGCGCCAGCAGTGGCACCACCAGTTCAACCCGACATAAATAAATAAATGAATAGATAGATAATGGTGCTTGGCATCGATAACTCCCAGTGCACTGTGGGACAGTGGTGGTGTGGGGTAACTCACATTGTAAGGTTGAGCGGTGTTGGTGCTCTAGCATGATGTAGAGCTGCAGGAGGAGTTGAGGGACACTCTCCAGAAAGGTCTCGAACAGACGGAGCATGCTCAGATCGGCCGCCAGTCCAAAGAGCTTTTTGTGGCACTCGGTGGAACCCTGACACCACACGGCCTTAAAGCTCACCTTCAGTAGCTGGTAGTACCTAAGCAAGAAACCAGGATCACTACAGCGCAAAAGATGCCACCTCTCTCTCTCTCTCTCTCTCTCTCTCTCTCTCTCTCTCGCTTATCTAGTCTGTGAATGTGATAATTATCGTGTGTGATAGTGCATGACACATGCCAGTGTTCAACACATACTGCACATATGCAGATAGTGAACTAACACGTATGTGGGAGAGTGAACTAACACGTATGTGGGAGAGTGAACTAGCATGTATGTGGGAGAGTGAACTAACACATATGTGGGAGAGTGAACTAACACATGTGGGAGAGTGAACTAACACGTATGTGGGAGAGTGAACTAACACGTATGTGGGAGAGTGAACTAACACATGTGGGAGAGTGAAGGAATCACGCATCAGAATACAAAACACAGAGTGTCACAACACAGTTCATGTGTTTATGTACAGTTTGAGCTGTAGCCTCAGCATGTACTCAGCTTTACCTTGTGAAGAAACCCATCTGTAGCATGTGCACCACCACCAGATAGGCTGTGCACCTCCTCGTCTGCTGGTCTCTGGAGGCTCCTGATGGACCATCACTGCTGGTGGAGTCGTCCATAAACCATGCAAAGCTAAAGACCTGACAGAATACAGATCCACTGAGGATGAACAACAGAGTCAGTGCACACCAGGCGATGTGTCCCGTCAGGCCATACTGCACACAGAGCAGGAGGTCGGATGCAATGTCGGCCACGGAAAAGAGCAGTCCAAACACGGTGCAGATCCATCGGAACTTAGTGAACTCTCCGCTGGGACTCATCGTGACTGAGGTTTCTCATCAAACACACCCTGAGTGAGGATGGGCCGCGGGTGGGTTATTTTCCATTTCATAGTCTGTCTCCTTGGTGACATATCTGGTGTGGGGGTCAATTTTTCAGCTAATCAATCCCAAATCCATGTTCCATGCCTAACAGAGGCACACCAGAGCATAATTTGGGTTAAACAGATATAACCCGACTCACTGTGGCATCCTGTCTGTGACACCGTGCTGTAACTACATGCTTGTGAGTATCAAAAACATCGAGCAGTAAAAGTTACTAGTTACTGATAAAAACATCAATAACTAGTTGTCAGTAACCATATGGTCCATAGTTCAGCGTATATCATAAATTAAGATAAAATATTTAATTTAGAATTAGGAATGTAGTGAATTATTCAAAGTAGACTGTATTAATATTGACAGGATTTGTGCTAATTTCCAGTTCAGTCTTCTGTACTGTAATATTTCATACTACATGCAACCTGAAGTTAGTACAATTACATGCTAAAAGTTTAATTAAATGAGTGTAAGTGTGAAGATTTCCTTCTTGACCATGTTTGAGGTAGAAGGTCTTCGGTAGTGTGCTGAAATGTTCTTACCTTCATCTACTGCGGCTCCAGTCAGACGAGGGTTTCTGCTTTGCAGTGTCTGGGTTTCGTTGCTTGGGTGTGAGCGTCTGTGTCTCTTTGTCATAACTCAGCTGACAGTCACTCCCTTCCGTGCTTTTAGTCTCTCTGTACGTCACCACGCCCTCACATGCACTCGGGAGGTTTCCCTCCACACTCACATATCCTCATGGAGCTATAAAGATTACAGAGTAAAGTTCAATACTGGCTTAAAACGTACAAGTGTTTTGGCAGAGACCAAGGGAAACAAAAGTAAACTGAGGAAGAACCCATGAAGAGAGTGAGTTAAAGAGTGGGTTAAGAGTGAGCTAGAGTGAGCTAATGAGTGAGTTAAGAATGACCTAAAGAGTGAGCTAAAAGTGAGCTAGGAGTGAGCTAAACAGTGAGTTAAGAGTGAGTTAAGACTGAGCTAAAGATGGTCTTTACCTCTCACATAACAACACTGAGTCTGTTGCAGGGTTGGATTGCTGGATTTGGTATAAGAGAAATATAAGAAATTTCTTAATACAGGAACAAAGGGAAAGCAAAAACAAAACCCAAGACCTTCAGGAATGTGTTGGGAATGAATCCAACATCTCAGAAGATGACTTAGGGATGACGCAGACAGTTGGTTTCCAGCTTCACCCAATTGCCATGGACACCAGCTGTCACCATGGACACACCAGGCTGTTACCCTCGTGTGCTGTAAACATGGACATCAGCACCTGGACTGGTCCCCTGGATGGAGGAGGTGTCACGAGCTGCATTCCTGCACCAGGAATGTTAGATACACTGTAAGGTCCTGTTAAGTTCCTGTCTATGTTCCGCCAGACCTCCCTGTCCCGCTGCCTCGGTCACCCAGTTACCAAGCAACCACTCTCCTGTTCATCTCATAGTGTTTATGGTACAGGACAATCACTTAAAACACACACACACACACACACACACACACACACAGAGTGAAGTTTGGCTTTGCTATTGAAACACACCAGCTCTGACACTTGGCCGGAGGGGACGGGTCATTACAGCTACGCTACAGAGACCAGTGGCGCGTCAGCGATAATCCACAGCACCACTGCACATGGCAAGGACCTCAAAAGGTCAGAACTGGTCATACAACAGGTTTACGTTTATAGTTTACTTTTCACATACAAACACTACATATTCATTGTACATTGTAGTGATTTTTTTGTGTAATGTATTTTATTTATATTATTTTATTGAATGTGATGGAGAGTGTATTTTTATTTGGGAGAATATAGCCATACATTTATTGTGGGTATGATATTAGGCTACTAGTGAAGTACTGTGAAGGATTTCTAATGTTAAAAACAGATATAAAACGCTATATTTGGTGACCACCACAAGGGGGCAGTGCTACACTGCGCTTGGTTTCTACGATCGTTTGTGGCTTTCTCTCAGGACCGCAGCGAAGTCGACCTGTAGCTCAGGTTAGTAAAGTGAATAAAAACACTACAAAACCATCATGAACTATTTTACTGACTAAGGTCGTTTTCTCAGTTTCTGTTTATTATTTCTGCTTGAACTGAGAAAACTAAGCATCCCTGAGGGTGGCGCACTTAGCAAACAGAACAGTTTTAACTCTCGCTTCATTTTTGTGTTTTACGATCTTTTCATGGAAAACGTCGGTGTTTCATTTAGTTAGTTAAAGTTACATGTTTGTACAGAAATTAAGACTAGAGAACTCTACAGTAGTACTGAACTACTGTTCAAGAACGTTGAATGTGAATGTTGTGTTTACTTACCGTCTTTGGATAACATGTAATAGACCAGAGACCAGACATTTGGTGTAATTGGAAGGATTTTATTAGCTGTGCTTTTCCACTCAACTCACCACCAGGACTCGTCACTCCTATAGTTCAACAGAAACATTTCTGTTATTTTGTACGTTTACAGCGGCATCCAAACGGCACAGCAGAGCGGTACTGTCGTTGGGGGCGGGGCCTTTAGGTGTGACGCTGTCTCGTTGAGGGCGGGGCCTTTAGGTGTGACTCTGTCTCGTTGGAGGCGGGGCCTTTTTGGTGTGACTCTGCCTCGTTGGGGCTTTTTTAGGGGCAGGACTGAAGATCCGGAGAGGAAGTTCAGTATTGGACCAGGATTCAAAGCACCTGCACTCACACTCCTACATACACCTACACACACACACACACACACACACACACACACACACGCACACATTCACACACACAGAGACACAGACACACACACACACAGACACACACACACCCTCACACACATACACACACACACAGACACTTTCACATACACACACACACAGACACACACAGAGACACACACACACTCACATACACACTCTTACACACACACCCTCACACATATACACACAAAAACACACACACACACACACTCACACAGACACACATTCACACACACACTATGTTAAACTATGTTCATGTTTGAAATATTCATCTGTTTTTCTCTTGACTGTCATTCCTTCTGCCTGTCTAATTCCAGTTCTTGTAAAGAATCTCCCTTAACCTCAGTTACACGGCAGCTCCTGACATTGGAGAAACAGCTACAGAAGGACTTGGCCTGGTGTTAGGCACACCATTCTTAATCAAGGCTGTTCTGTAATCCTCTCTGACTCTCCACTTTAACCAGTGCAGGTAATGGGAGTGTCATAGTGAGAAGCCAATATCTGAATTCAAGACGATCTTTAGCAGAAATCTCACACAGATCTTCTGAAAGTTCTTTAATTAAACCTTCAACAGTTGCCATGGTTGCAACATCTGTCAGCTTTAGCTGAGGAAGCACCTCGTCTGGTTCCAAGTCTGTTTTCCCATTTCTTTGTTTTATTTTTCAGTCTCTTCTGTTTCTGTGGATTGTTTTTCTGCTAATCCTGCACCACGTTAACAGCACAAAGTGCTTCATTTTGGATCAAACCAGTTTGTTGTCCGTTTAGTGTAGTCATCCGCCATCCACACGTTTGGCAGCATTCTAGGTTTTTACATCACCCACATTCCTTTATCAGAGAGGAAACATCTAACATGATTCAGTCTACTTGGGCGTTTCTAGGTGACCCTTACGATCACTCAGGTCACCTGAACTCACCACCGTCTGTACCATTTTCTGATACGTTTTGCTTTCACTAACGTTCACTTACATTCAGTTATGTGAGGTTGTGGTATACCTCCACACACACACACACACACACACACACACACACACACACACACACCTCCAGTCCAAGAGCATGTTTTTACATCAATGGGCAGTGTTCATATTTCTGGAGTCCTGTAGTTTTTTCCTGTCATGTTTCAAACTAGTTTCACTCAACATTGCTGCTTGCACACAACTCGTTTGTTCCAACATTGACTCCTGACTCATAATCCACATTATTCACATTTTTATCCACGTGGTCACTGGCCGCAGTACAGTTTTCAATTTTGTGTGGTGGGGGCTCAACTAGATTGTATGCTGTTTTTCATAGTATTATCAATGACACATTTATTTTCAGATTTACAGGCTTCGATATTCAGTGACGTTTCTAAAAATGAACCTCATTTTACTAACAAAAACATCCAGTGAGCGCAGGGACTACTTCTGTACCACGTTACACTTCCTGTTATATTGTGATCCAGGTGCAGTAACCAATATGGCCGCTAGGGTACGCAAGCATACAGACCAGTATCCTTCAACTAGAGCAACGGTATTCAAATCTGGACTTCGAAACCAAAACCAATCATGGATTTCTAATCTCTTGTAGTTGATTAAATGATTAATGTAACTGGTTGGGCACTTTGTCATCACATCTGACTCCTAAATAACGGCAGAATGGAAAACCTGGGATCTGAAGACCTGTGAATAAAATTAATAATCTATTATGATTATTAATATTATTACTGGTATTATAAAAACAGTAATAATGAAAAAGGTGACCACCTTCCTTGAGTATAGACAAAGTGAATATAAAAATGTAATTTTATTAGGGTGGAAAAACAATAACATTTCAGAAAGCCGAAACACCCGATAGAGGAATGGCGGATTCTCGAGACACAACATATCCTTTATTATAACTCCTATAGCAGTGATGATGCACAGACAATCTGTAGTGGATAAAAATGTTCTGGTCAGGGTGGGCTGTCTCTCTTTCCTGGACCCAATGTCCGATCTGAGAGCTGACCACGCTGGCCTGGCTCTCTCACCCTACCCCTCTACCTCAGTGTCATATAACCCACAGTTTCGAAGGCAGGAAACTTACTAGAATATTCTATATGCATTATTTTTCCCCTACCATGAAAACAAAGGCCAAAGAATATGGATGAACCATCCATGCCCTGTCCCCAAAATACAGCTGGACAATTCAAGCCCTACTCAGGCTGAAATGACATAAATCAGACAAGGACTTGTGATTGAACCTTGAAGCAAACACTGAAAATTATTTTAGAAAAAATCTGTCTGTTGACCCCCCTGTGAGTCTTGGCTCCTTTCCAGGTTTCTTCCTCGTGCTCTAGGGGGTTTTTCCTCACCACTGTCATCCATGTCTTGCTCACTGGGGGTTTGGACTCAGACATTTGTAAAACTGCTTTGTAACAACATCTGTTGTAAAAAGTGCTGTAGAAATAAATGTGAGTTGATTTGACTAGTCTGGGGGAAGAAAGCAGACAACCTGAAAAATAACGACTGAATAAAGGAAGGAAAATCCTTCCATTTCATCTCTTCTACACTCAGGTTGCAGCATTGGGCTCAGAATGTGTGTGTGAGTCCATAAGCAAGCACATTCTGTTTTCTTTTTTGCTTGTTTATTTATTGCATTCTGTGGCATAATCTCTGTTATTCCAGCATGAATAACGCTGTCTAATGGTTTCTCAGTGGTGTAACAGATAATCTGTAGAAGTTAGAATATACATCAGATGCAGGATTCTTCATGAATACAAGTGTGTCGCTCCTGAACCAGAAACCTTGGCACGCGGTGTTACTAGTCCCTCTCAGTCTGTGCCCGTCGCTGTTATTTGTGCTGTGAAAATGTTTCTGGGTCACAGTTGTTGTCGTCATCATGATTGCACTCTCTTTTCAGTCTTGCCATGAAGACTTGTGTCCACGAGCTACTAAACACTGCAGTCTCAGTCTGATCCATTAGCCATGTGTTTACATCAGATAAGTGCTTCAGCCTGTGCCACTTTACATCAGATCAAGATCAAAGACAACATGTGTTTTGGGCTCCATCCTTACAGTTGTGGTCATGTGTTATTGTATGGAGGGATGCAGACAGAACTTTCTGATATCTGAGGACGTTGTATAAGCCATGAGCTACAGTAAGAGTTAGACATGTGTGTTAGACATGCTGTGTGTAAGACAGTGAGGGTGGTGTGTTAGACGTGTGTTAGACATGTTGAGTGTGACATACTAAGAGAAAATATTGATATATTAAAAAATGCAGAAATAGTGTGAAAACGTGCTGGTGTTACGTGTGAGACCTTGTAGTCGCTTGTAAACATGCTATAGATATTCAGTTTAAGGAACGTCATAACAAAACGTCACATAGTATCTGATCTGGATTAAATACTGTCGAGAATTTACTGAGTGTTATAATGCTGAGGCTTGAATCTTGTGTCCAGACAGAAAAGGCGTCAGTGAGAAACCCAGTGAGAAATCAGGCCTTTTCTGGGATCAAAAGAGATACATTCAGTGGAATGTACTGAAAAACTATGCTACCTTTATACTTCATGGCCATGTAACCAGCTGGAAAATCCAAATACAGAGGGGACCGTTCAGATTCCAATCTCTGCCTTTATAAGCGTTAAGCACCCAGTGCTTCAAACATGGCAAACATAACGTGTTTCATGCTGTTTACGGAATAAGGGAAGAAACTTCCTCAGCGATTCCTTCATTTCTATTCAAGCTTCTAAAGATACTGAAATGCTGTTTCAGTGCACTTCTCTCAGGTAACAAAAATCTACATTTTCAACAACTTGCACTAATGAATGATATTTCAGACCCTCCTAATAGCCGAATGTCATTATCTCAGGTGACATGGGGAAAAACTTTTCAATGCTTCTTGTGAAAATCAGGTGATTTCCAGCTAAGCGGAATGATCTGTGTGAGCCTGGATCTGGGATTCTCCCTGACACTCGACCCTGTAGGACCCGTTTGGACAGGGAGGTCCTGCAAAAAGAGCAGAGATACACGCTGCCTCTCGCGCTGCATTTTAAACTGGTCCCTGCTTCTTTCTTTAGTCTTTTTGTTTACACGGCCTCTGTCTAATTATACGATGTAATATCCACTGTCTGCTGTGGACCAGAGGAGGGTGGGTCTCTTCTCAACAGGTTTCACTCAACATTTCAGGGGAGATTTCCTTGCTACTGTTGCCTTGCTGATTGGGGTCTAGACCTGGATTACAGTAACGATGCTTTTTGATAATGACACTGTGTAAAAGAAATCAAACGAAAGCAACTAGAACCCAGAGCTGGTCACCTCTCTGCCAACAGATGGTGTTAGGCCATGACAGTGTGATCCGAACTCAGTCAGTCATAGACGTGTCTGTAGTACAGCTACAGATGTGCCTGTAGTACAATTGTAGTACAGCTGTAGACGTATCTGTAGTACAGTCGTACAGCCGTAGGCGAGACTAGTACAGTTGTAGATGTGTCTATAGTGAAGTTGTAGGCATGTCTGTAGTACATTTCAGGGACATATATCATTGTCCTGTCTGTACACACAAGACTTTCGGACTTCACCAGATCTTGGACCTTTTCCTGCTACAGTAACGTTTTCCAGCTCTGATCGTGAACATCCAAGGTGAAGAGGTGAGTTCCCTGCTCAAATACACCTAAATGAATTTTCTTACCAGATTTTTACAGCATCTGTACTGGACTGCGGTCCCTCCAGGAAAGGTGCTGAAAGGGAAAAAAGGTTTTATCAAAGCGTTTGTCGTCAATCAGCAACTGGTCTGGCCGTTAGATGACAGACAGTCTCTGGTCTTTGTCTGTGATATGATTGGGTGTGCCATGATCGCTGTATGTAAATCACATGTTGGCCAGACACAACTTCCTGTTTTGGCAGAGAAAGCAACACTTTTCTGCACTGGTTTCTGATCCCTATGGGAAGACACATTGACTCTGCCTTGGTAATCAGGACAAGGCTTTTTTCATGTGGTGGAACACAATAGCAGAGGGTCCACGTTTCACACGGCCCGTACAGCAGACGGGACTTATTCACCTCTCTAATTACAGATGCAGTGGCAACACTGGATGGACAGAGTGGAATTTGGGGTTTTAACTTCACATTCAATCAGCAACGCTGTCACTGTAAACAGCGTATCTTAAAACAAACAAAAAACCCAAAGTCTTAGGAAATGTAATGACTGTTGTTTCATCCAAATTACCTTTATTTACAGTAATAGATGGTTCCAATTTGTATATCAAACATTGATTCTGAATCACATACACACACATAATGACTGTCCATGGTTACACTCTCTCACGCACACACACACACACACACACACACACACACACACAGTGTAATGACTGTCCATGGTTACACTCTCTCTCTCACGCACGCGCACACACACACACACGTGTAATGAATGTCCAGTTACTTTCTCCCTCACACACACACACACACACACCGTAATGAATGTCCACGGTTCCTCTCTCTCTCTCCCTCACACACACACACACACACACACACACGTAATGAATGTCCATGGTTACTCTCTCTCACACACACACACTCACACTCACACGTGTAATGAATGTCCAGTTACTCTCTCTTTCACACACATACTCACACACACACACATGTAATGAATGTCCACGGTTACTCTCTCTCTCACACACATACTCACACACACACACACGTAATGAATGTCCACGGTTACTCTCTCTCTCACACACACACACACACGTATAATCAATGTCCAGTTACTCTCTCTCTCACACACACATGTAATGAATGTCCACGGTTACTCTCTCACACACACACACACACACACACACGTGTAATGAATGTCCACAGTTACTCTCTCTCTCTCTCTCTCACACACACACACGTGTAATGAATGTCCACGGTTACTCTCTCTCTCTCACACACACACACACACACTCACACGTGTAATGAATGTCCACAGTTACTCTCTCACACACACAGACACACACTCTCTCTTTTTCTTCCTTCAGTAAAACTGAATGGTCAGATGTGTGAAGTGGCTGATAACGCCACCATAAACAACAAATGCTTCTCTGTATCCGAAAAATGAAATTTCCCTGATAAATGGAAAATAATTAAAAAAAAAAAACATTTCAAAAAAAAAAAAACATTTCAAAGAGAGTAAAAGGTTAACTGTCCCCACTGTTGCTCTTCACAGAGAGTCTTAGTTTCCACAGAGAGTCTTAGTCTCCACAGAGAATCTTACAGTCTCCACAGAGTGTCTTACAGAACTTCCACAGAGCTTGCGCAGAACTTCCATTTTGTTCCATGAAGTAATCTGTCAGTGAGATGTGCCCTGGCTCTCCTATAGAAAGGCCCAGGAACGGGGAATAGACCCGAGGGTTGAAGGACCAGCACACATAGCTTGTGATAGAATTTGGCAACCTACTCAATCGTAAATTTACCACGTCCCACACAGACATGTGAGTTCTCTGGCCTAACAACACGGGGCGCATCTGCACAGCGGGAGCTAGTGGCAGACATAAATCAAATACATCTGTACTATTATAGCACTACAGATACTGATTACAAAACAACAAGAAAGAAACCACCATATTAGGATCAACAAATGCATGGCATTTTGAATAAAACAGCACACTGAGTGCTACATGGTAAATCGGCCAACAAAATAATAATCAATAGAAAAACCAAGATGAACGGAAGTGCAGTTCAGACAGAGAGGTTGGGTTGAGGCTGCCAGTTTGCCACTTCCTGAGGCAGCTGCGCGCCCCCCTCTGGTGGTGGGGCAGAGTATTTCACGGCAGGCTGACAGCGTCCTTCTCCTGACCCGTCCTGGATAGAGCAGGCGCAGGAATCTTCCAGCCTGCTGCCGCTGTTCAGGGACGTCTGGCTGACGTACACCATAATCACGTCTCCGGTGAAATTCGTCACCTGTCCGTTGGACATGAATGTGGGGGTGGTGTCGTTGTCTGTCCCCTGACCTGCCAACGGTCACACGATGCCAAAGTTAACATGCGTTAGTGGAGAGTGACAGCACGCCTAGGTAATAAACAGAGGGGAGCCAGAACCATGCTAATGTTAGCATGAGAGGCTAACGTGTTTTGCCTATTGTACCAAAATATCACCACCAGTGACATCACAGCAGGTTACGTTGGCCCAGTGTGTGGCCACCAGTGACATCACACTGTGTCATTATGTCAAAGAACAGGATGTAAAGGCACTTCTGCAATGAACACAGCTTTTCCAAACATTACCTTTCTCATGTTTAGAAACGTAGCTCAGATCTGGGGCCCGGATTGCTAAGTCAGCCCTAACTTAGCACTAAACGCAGCTATTTCTGTTTCTCCTATTTCCTTCTGCTGCTATACCACTTTGACAGATGTTTGAGCAGTTCCTATTTAAGTTCGTATATTCCTATTTAAGAATTTACTCTGTGTTCCCGGCACGGCATCTCCGCGACAGAGCCGGACTACCAATGATTCATGCTTCACACATCTTTTAGTCATTAAAACTGTGATTTTACGGCTTCCCAGACACTCACCGTCCACACTATCAGGTTTTTTTACCAGCACCATTTACTGGAATATCAATTACTGGTATGCCAGTGTTTTCATTCTAATTATCACCAAATTTAACTTTCCATATATGTCAGAAGGCACACAAAGAAGCGTTGTTTTGTGGGAGGAGAGGTTAGGCAGAGGGTGTTTAGTTTACCATAATTGTAATCTAGATTTTTTTCTCACTTTAAATGTGCCCACTTTAAAAACATCTATGACTCAAAAAAGTCATGAACCTTGGACTGACTCCACTGCAAACAGAGCGTAAGAGATCGTGGACGGAGCCAGGTTGAGAAATGGGTGGCCATCTGCTGTGTGAGCACACGCTCTGAGACCGGACCTCCTTCCTATGTGGAGTTCCATGTTACTCAATGATCAGGATTTTAGAGAACACCTGGGGTCATTTAAAAATGCCAAAAAAATCCAGAGTAAACTGTTTCTCTGGGTTAAAGTTGTGCATTGTTAAAAGTTACGTTCACAAGCGCTGAAATCCCTCAGACACACAGGGAACATGTTCTCACGGTGGTGCTTGAGACTGTGTTGGACTTTCAGCCCTGTGTACTGAATTCCCCCCAAAGCTTTGCACAGTTTTCTAGATCTGCCACGTGGACCTCTTACCACAGGTGAGAGTAGCCTCGGAGCGCTGACCTACGACCTCCAGGTGTGCATCGGGGTCAGACAGGCGGTCTGTGCCATCGATAAGCGAGAGGCCTCGGTTACTGGTTATGCCGAGTGTAGTCGTGGGCGGGATGGTGGTGGAGTCTATGCTACAGCAGCACGGCTCATTCTGTCTACTGCTGTATCGCTGACCCCTGACCTGTAACGCGCCATCCCTGCCTGCAGGCCTGCTGGAGTCCAGATAGAGCTCCTGAGAACCCTGCAGACAGCTGGGGAGCCTGTCGGGGTAGCAGCTTCTGCACAGAGGAGGCTCCTTCTGGGTCACGGCACCACCTCTCTCACCTGCGACTTCCACAGCGTCCCCCTGGCCACAGGAGCAGCACCCAGCCGGGCCGATCGCCACCAGCTGGCTGCAGTCCTCGTTGTCTCCGACTTCCACTGGTTCCTTCATAGAAGGGAGGCAACTGCAGGTGCTTCCGGAAAGCGGCGAGGTGGGACCTCCCGAGGAGGCGTCGGCCGAGGAAGAGTTCGAGGACCCGTCAGCCCGTTTCAGGTCCAACCCGCCAGAGTCCTGGTCCTGCCCATGACTCTGCGTCAGGACTGAGCCAGAGGCACCACCGTCGTTCAGTTTGGTTTCCGAACACATTCTCAGGTATTCTGGAGGATTGTCATCCTGGCGGATGAGGTGAGACGTGATCTCGTACAGAGGGCTGTTCTGTAGTCCTGAGCTATGGTATGGGGGCGTCAGCGTCTCCTAGCAACAGAAACATTCATTAGGGGGAGATGCCGGTAGCATCAACACAGGCTAAGCAGCTGTTTTACTGAACGTCTGTTGAACACATGGACTTATTTACTTGCTGAATTCTGCTGCGTTTGATGTTCTGCACGCAGGTCCGTAGGTTGACTGTGAAAAGAGGAAACAAAACCTTCATTAACAGCATGGAAATTAAACCTAAATAAACAAACAACACATCTAAAGCAGGTTTACCTGAGAAGATGCTCAGCTTGTCCTTATAGCAGGACAGAATGGCAGCCAGTAACACTATAATGCCACAGGGTACAGCCACCATAGCCCATGAGGTGGACGGTCCTAATGAACGCAGGAACAATGAAGCTTTAGTACACCATAGAGGCAGGCCTACGGATAATATTACTCTGAAGAATATTACTTCAAAAAACAAGTAGTGGTTCCACTGGGGCAGTGGTGTCTCAGTGGCTAAGGTTCTGGTTTAGTAATCAGAAGGTTGCTGGTCCCACCACTGCCAAATTCCCACTGTTGGGGCCCCTGAGCAAGATCCTTAACCCTCAATTACTCAAGATATGTTCAGTTAGAATTGTAAGTTGTTTTGGATAGAAGTGTCAGCTAAATAATGTAAATGTAATCTGGGTGTGATTTTAAAAACAGTATATTGAAGAAACTATCTGACAGCATACCAAAGGGTGGCCCGCACACCACATCCTTATTCACGCTCCCTGGATTCTCCTGCATCTTGCCAATGGCCTTGCAGCTGAAAGAAAGAATGAGACCTATCAGGACGGGAATCTGTATCTGTCCGATCTCTTCCGATTTAATCAGGCTGGATTGTCTCTACAAACAGCTACCACAATTATGGACTACTAAGGAAAACAGGCTCTTTCCAGGGGAAGTGGTGAAGAAATTAGTCATAATACCACAGTGCGGCAAGACTGGAGGTTTCTGAAGCACTTGTGTATGTCTGTGACAGGAAGGCAATGCCAGACAAACAGCACTCGTGAGAATGAGTACAGTGACCAAGCAAAGGAGCGAACCGTGTGTGTATGTGTGTGTATATATAAAAGTGTATGAAAGAGTGTGTGTGTGTGAGGAAGACAGACAGAGAGATACAGACAGAGACAGAAAGAGAATATCTTTTGGTTCCAGCTGGACCCGATGCTGGTCATACTCACTCTGTCCACTTCTTGCAAGGCTCTGACGAGTTTGAATCTGAGAAAAAGCCGGGTTCACACTCCTTACACGACTGGTGGCCAGGATCTTTAATAACACAGCCCAGAAAAAAGTTAACATTCTGTTCCACAAACCTTGGCTTTGGTATAACCCTTCTACAAAAAAAATTATACTGTGAGGCATATCATTTCCACAATATCATACATTTGTGTCTCTTTGACACTATACTAAGCCTTAAGTACAACGTGCCCACGTCAAGCCACTGAAAATAGTCTGAACTGCCAAGGCCTACACGATCTGGTCTGATCGTTGTTCTCGTGAAGAACTGCTACGCCCAACCACAAACCAAAGGACACCACAACGTTGTAGCATTTTTCGCTATGATTCATCTACTCTCATATTTGTTCTGTGCTGAGCTGGAAAAGGCAGATGAAATCTAACGCTCAAATCTAACCCTCCGATTGGTCAGCTTGGTCCTAATCACAGTACCAACACATCACGAAAACTCTAAACAGAAGGATTGGCTGAAACGATCCAAACTATCCAAACTATATTAAAACATTATCATGAGCAGTAGCTCAAGAAGGTGGACAAATAGCATATGAGTGATCATTCGTTAACCAGAATCTGGACCCGACTGACTGGACCGCCGCTGTTAAGGAAAAGGACATTCATACCGCCCGTGAGTCCTTGACCTGCAATGCATGATGGGATCCGCTCACAAAACTCGCAGTTCATTCGGGAGCACTGGTAGCCCTTTTTACACTGACAGGGTTCAGCCTGTGTGCGGCTGCTGGGACTGGAACGATAAAAGCCTTTACCTGCATGAGAGAGAAAGAGAGAGAGGGAGAGAGAGAGAGAGAGAGAGAGAGAGAGAGAGAGAGGAGGGAGAGAGAGGGAGAGAGAGAGAGAGAGAGAGAGAGAGAGAGGAGGGAGAGAGAGAGAGAGGAGAGAGGAAGAGAGAGGGAGAGAGAGAGAGAGAGAGGGAGAGAGAGAGGAGGGAGAGAGAGGGAGAGAGAGAGAGAGGAGGGAGAGAGGAGGGAGAGAGAGAGAGGAGAGAGGGAGAGAGAGGAGAGAGGGAGAGAGAGGGAGAGAGAGAGGGAGAGAGGGAGAGGGAGAGAGAGGGAGAGAGAGAGGCAGGCACAAAAGGGGAAGAAGAGTGAGTGAGAGGGTTAGACACACACCCAGATAACCTTCTTCCTCAGGACTCTGCTGCCAGTCTGTTTGATTTTTCACGCAGCTGAGCTGATGATCATGAATGAGTGTTGTATGTTGTCTTCCCCTATGATCTCATCATATATTAAATGTCAGTAGAGAAGCAGTTCAGATCAAGAGATGCAGCTGACCGTCATCACAGAACTTCTGCAGAAGACACTTCTGCTCTGTGTTATAGTCTGGCTGGTATTCGTCTGTCCCACATGGCCTGCAAATTGTTTGCTCGTCGTCGTTGCAAGAGGCAAACAGGAATGTTCCTGATGTTGGTAAAAAAAATAAATAATTAAAAAAAAAGGTAAAGAAAAGGACAGATTTCCATCAGTTTAGAATCAGTGGCAGTTTATGGGCAGTTTATGTGGAGCTCAGTGGTGAAGATACTGGACTAGTAATCAGGAGGTTGCTGGTTCAAGTCCCACCACTGTTGGGTCCTTGAACAAGACCCTTAACCCTCAATTACTCAAGTTGTACTCGGTCATAATTCCTTTGGATAAAAGTGTCATATAAATGCTGTAAATGACAAAAACCTGTCTAAAACTGTCTATGACTCTGTACAGAAGATCACAGGGCCCAGTCTGACCCATAAAGGACTGTGTACAGGCAGTCACTGCACCCAAGCAGGAACCCACCTGATCCCACTGGTTTAATCTCTGAGTGTTAATCATATTCAGCTTCTGCATGGCTGGAATGTTTACCTGCAATCCCACCCAACATTGTTGACATCGTTTCTATATGACACACGCAGTTCCATCATGTTAGTCACGTGACCTGTAGCTCTGCTCTCCTGCTATGTATGGCCATCCACTGGTTTGTGGAAATATTAAGTCATTTTTCCTTTTTTTAAAGAAATATTTAGAGTTATTTACCAGGTTGACATTTTTCACAGCATTTATTTCCTCTTGGGTACTGGTGTGGGCTGCAACTGGGCTTGGCGCGGTTCCCCTGGAACAAAAAAACAGATAAAATAAACAGGTAAAGTAGAAATTGTAATTGAAAACTTGTAAACAAAGTGGTTTTTTGCCACTATTCAAAGTGGGCGATGACAGATCCGTCAGAAATGGTCCCCAGTGCCCAGTGCACATTACAAAACAGCATTGATTCAGCGTTCTGCCCGTGCATCTGATACCAGGATATCATGTACACCAATCGCACCTGTTTTAAATGACAATGTTCTATACTGCCTCCATGATGCTACCCTCCATGTCACAGTCGTCACACACGCCATGTTCTTCTAGAGTCTATAAATAAGGTCTTCTGAAGCTACGACTCCAGAAATGGAAAGAGAGAAGTAACCACTGACCACTTCCCTGCTGATACTACCACAACATCCACTCATCTGCTCAAATCACTGGACACCCTGGAATGTCCACCTGCCCCTCAGAGGAGCCCAGAAAATCAGCTGAGACCATCTAAGCAGAAGCAAGTGACACCTTCTCTCAGACGAGCCCAAAGTGACCTCTGAAAAGAAAATGACATCACCACCTGCCAAGCTGTGCTTGATATGGACGTCAAGAAAATACCAAATGGTACACTGGTGCAGGTACTGGACTTGGTTACCAGTTCAAATCCCACCACTGCCAAGTTACCACTGCTATGTCTTGAGCAAGATCCTTAACCCTCAATTACTCAAGATGTGTTCAGACAGAATTGTAAGTCATTTTGGATAAAAGCTTCAGATAAATACCGTAAATGTAACAGGGAGAACAGGGATGGATTATAACAGCAGCCAGAGTCTCTGTAGGCACTAATCATCTCTGATGGTTTGTTTTTTTAACTACAGAAGCAAAGAGGAAGTACCAGGTCATGAATATTTCCAGTTCAGTCCCATTTCTTGGTGGCTAACTATAGCTTGTGGCTTTTATAGACAAATATCTAGGAATGGACATATCAAATATTTCCTGGACATTTCCTCATTAGATAAATAGTGATGCGTCGGGACAAGGAGCCTGTTGATCACCAGGTCACCCCAGCCTGCAGGCTGACGGCGACCTTTTCCACGTTACGCTGGTCACTTTCTACTTTGCTCCATACATGTAGCTACAGTAGCGATGTCTGACCTGGTGATGTTTACCCATAAATAAGGGTTTCAGTGATTTGATATGAAACTATCATTATAAGCAGGACTTGTGAGATATATCAAACGCAAAAAATAAAGATTATCCTTCAGTAATGAGATCATTGTAAATTCATATGGTTAATTTACATATTTCAGAATTATATGAATACACAAATGAATACTTATTAAATAGACTTATTAAAGCATACTAGTATATGCGTAAGGATATGGTGTTTTATATGTGGGATTATTTTCTGGATTAAATAGTGTGAGAAAAGAAATTGGAAACCCAGAGTAATGTCCCAATCTTTTTTCTGGTCTCCCTGCGTCCGAACGTCGGGGCCATACACAAACGACATGAAATATTTTCATTGACTAAATATATAAGATGATGGTGAGAGACGCCCTGAATAATTACACGGTAGAAACTATGCAAGGCAACATGAGGCCAGACGTTGCTTGCGCGGCGAGCACAGCTGGATCCTTCCTGACCTACCCCTGAATCTCAGCCAGCGCAGCCTGACGAGCGTGGCTGCAGTGTGGCTGTTTGAGCTCACACAGAGTGGGTGCGCAGTTGTTGTGGTTCGGTTAAGCAAGACTTAGATACACTTAGGGACACTTCAGCTAACATGGCAGACCAAGCATCGTGAATTTTGAAAGCCAGTTTATAATCTACTGTACTGTGTCTTTCAAAAAACCACAATGTTTGCATAACTGCTGTCATGACATTTTTTCCCTGACAAGCTGATTCAGAAAACAAATTGTTTATCAGTTAAGAACAGATAGCAACACAGACAAAATGGGTATGTGTCCGGTATTATTAATATGTCACAGAAAACGTGTGCATTCCCACTTAACAGGTCAGAAACAAATGAATCCTTCTGAAGAAATCATTTTCTTGAAATAATTTTCCCGGCTAAACTGTTATGTTCCAGGATGTTCGTGCCTTACAACAGCGAGTTCAGACCTGTAGGTGTGTGACATGTGTGCTGCTATAGATGCCAAGAGATGACAGCCAAGAGAAAAAATAAGCAAGGCAGGGAGTCAATGAACGAATGAATCCATTCATTCATTCATATGCGTTTATATACTTTTCTAAGGTAGAATGAGCTTGTACCAAGAATCTGAGGACACACATACGGTGGTCACGCTTCCTCATTGGATCTACAGTCTAGTCTCCAACAGTGCAGGGACTGACTCTAGATTAACATAATGGAAGCAAAAAGGTCATGTGAACTTGTATGAGAAAACACAGATTTGGGCTCTTTATGGAATTGCGCCTCTTCTATAGTGTGTAACGTGTATACTGGGGGTCTAAAGCATAGACTATCACAAGTTTGAAAACACACGCACCACTTCTACATGAAGTTCCCTTTTTTCAGCCTGTGGCACAAAGGACAGAGAAAAGACAGTCTATCTTAGAGCTGGTTACACTTCCAGCCGAAGGAGAGGAAGACCAGGCAGCGGCGGGAGCAGGGGAGTCTGGATGCAGGCTAAGATCAGCTCTCTCCAGTCTAAACAGGCAGCAAACCCATCAATACTCAGTGTTCATCTTTCGTGATTTGTCATTTTTCACCTCAAGACCAACACGTATGAAAAAAAAAAATCACAAAATCATCGCAGTTCCACCGCCCGTCTCCATCCTCGCGGTCAGAGAGCGCAAGTCAATAGGAACAGTTTCACGTGACGAAAAGCGCATTTGTCGGTCGCTGCCCATTAAAACAGCGTTGCGTTTGTTTGCTTTGTTATTTATTCTTTAACCGGACAAAAAATTAATCACCGCCAACAGCTTTACCTGGACACACAGGGTGAAGGCGAGGCACGCGAGCCACCCTCGAAACAGCCAGCAACAGCTCGTGAAGTTTGCTCCCATCGTGCGGGTTGCAGAGCGAAACACACACAGAAAGTCCAGCAACACTGTAAAGCGGGGTCCCCGTGCCACGCGCTGCTCTCGCCACTCCGCGCACGCTCTGGCGTGCGCGTACCCACGAGTCCCGAGCTCGACCTGAATCACGCTCCTCCTATTCCGCCGGACGAGTCTCGCGAGCTGCGGATGAACACGCCGACCAGCGCGGGTCTGTGGCACGGGGAGGGGAAACTGCTTTATTTGGCCATTTGAGGAACAAATCGAGGCTCAAATATGTAAATTGCTCGAGGCGTGACGACTGCGTCGCGAGGTCTTGACCAGTTAACAAATAAATAGGAATGAAAAGTGTGTGTGTGAGACACAGAGCGAGAGGTTCCCGGACGCGTGTTCTTTGTGCCTCAGAGGTTTGGTGCAGCAGCCTTGGGTAGCGCTACACAGCCAGATCTGGGAACCTCCTCCATAGAGAAAAACAGGGAACGGGTTTTGGAGTTAATAAAACCCTAAAACCTTAGGGGACTGTGATTTGAATAAGAGATTAAAACAGGCCACTATAAAACGTTGAGAACGTCTTAGTTGACTTAGTGAGAAGTTACTGTTAAAAGTACGCGAAGCCCGTGCACACGACCCAGCTGTTGAGAGCAGGACTAACCATATTGGCTTAATACATATGAGGGAGAGAAATGAAAGTTGAAAAATATGTGCATGAATCAAATGCATCTACATAAGATTTAAACGTGCTGTGTTTGGAAAAGCCTTCAGAACTGGCTGCAACTGCAAGCGCGCGGCAAAACCCGGCCTCTGACAGCAGCAGGCTTGACCTGGTGCGGCCTTGGCACGCTCAGTTTTAGTTTTTTAATCAGAAAACGATGCATTATAAGTTGTATAATGTAAAATGCACAAGGTATGCAAGAAGGTTGGCAAATTACAGCAACTTGCCGAGATAACAGATTAGCTGCCACTAACTAACGGCTAACTGCTATTAAAAAGGATAAGCAGCAAAAAAAATATTACAAGTAAATTTAATTAGAAATGTGAAAGAAATGTCACCTAAATGAAGCCAACGTTACCATGTGGATGTGAATTTAAACTCGTAAAGCGACTGCCCTGGTCGCCCTGACCTCTTCACTGAGAGCGCGGGGGTTTGGGGACTTAAAGCCTCGCTTGGACGGTTTTGTGATCGGTTCAGAGGATGGCACGAGGAAAACGAGACTGCTCGCGATGCCCGTCCCCGCCGGCCTGCTAGTAGCTCGCGAGATGCGGTAAGCGAGGGCACGACACTGAACCCTTTGTAGCATGCTGTGTCTGCGCCATCTACACTAGGCTCTACGAGACAGGTTGGTGTTAAGATGCTGAAATAAGATCATTCAAGCAGCAAAAGCCACGTGCTGGAATATAACCTTTAATTACTAAGGAAGTCTTTGTCCTTTAGCAGCGAACAGCAGCAGTGGCCGTGACGCACAGACAATGGGACCGTGCAGGCTCGTGTCATGAGTCTGGAACCTGTCTGGAGTAAGGGCGCGTGCTACCAGCCGGAAATGCGGAGTTTGGACTCGCGCCAGGTCTTCCCTGCTTCTCGCCTTGGACTTCATACCGCGAGCTGCCTCGTCTGTGTGCACTGGAGCTGTTAGTACCTGATTTGAATAACTGTCGTTGGGGGGGGGGGGAATACGGGAAAACTATTGCGCAACCCCGCATGCAAATCCGAGGCCAAGATTGTGCTTGCGAGAATGCGGTAGGTTCACGAGACACTTTTTTCAAATGTTACCCGATCGGATTTTGGCTTTTGAATTGTACTAAATAATGCTGTGTTCGTGTGTGTGTGTGCGCGCCCGCGCGCACAGGGACTTATCATTCGAAATGCAAAGCGGGGGGTAAGCGGGGACCTGGATTAATGCGCGCGGAGCCTGCTTTCCTGCTATGCAGGAGTGGCTCGTGATGTATTTGCGCTATTAAACACCTCCGAGCGGCGCAGTAACGGGCCACGGGCCCCGGGCCCTTATTGTGCAGCCTCACGGCGTGGAGCGTTCGCAGGATCGCGGTCTGATGTTCACGTGCGGCGGTCGATCAGCCATGTCTGAAGATGGTCCGCGTGCAAGCGTCTGCAGAGCGACTCCACATAAAAACCTTTTGGTGCCTGAGGTTAGAAACGTAGCCTCCTGCTCGCGTGCAGGTGGCAGTTCCGCTCTGAGTCCAGCACTCATCACAGCGGAGAGCCGCGCGCCGAACACGAGCTGCAGTCTTGTTATAGACTTGGTAAATAACTGAACACCCGCGGAAAGGTTCAGGGTTGTGAGGGTTTGGGAGCAGTCTCCCTCTCTCCTGGTTGCTCTGGAAAGGCTTCAAACGTCTGACTCACGGTACCCTCCGAGTCTTTGCTCGTGACTCAGATGTGCCTGCTCGCGACACGTTTAACCACAAGTTAAACGTCCGCGCGCTGTGATTTACAGCTGAACTCCAACCCCGCCGCACCCGATCACAGCGGGAACACAGCGCGTTAGGCACTAACCGTTCCCTTCGCCCGTTTGGTAAAAGGTGGAAAAAAGGCCGTGCGCCTCGTGACTAATTAAACGTAAATGTTAAAGATTAAACATGCAAATCCAGTCCTGGAAGAACTCCTACGAAGTTATTTATTGACACGGACGCAGATCCGAATGCCTTCACCGGGCAGACGAGGACGAGATTCTGGACATGAGCTAGTGAGCCTTGAAAGGCCCACACAAAACTGGCCCGTGCAGGTCGCGCGTGCTGACGTTACACCCGGGACCCGTGAGCAGGCGCGGGCGGCTCAGTAATACATGCTCTAACTCTCTGCTAATGAGTCTGGTCAGGACAAGGACACCACGCGCCATACACACCACTCACACCGTGTGATGATCACTTTTTTATTATGACACCGATTTCCAATATACATGATACAGGGATGATGTTCTTCAGTGTATTAGTTATTTACTGTTTGCGCATATCCAAAAGAAAACCAGAACCCGAATATTACACACACTGATAGAAAACATCTCCAGAGACACTGCAACACGAAGAGGTCAAGACAAGAAGGGAATCATTATTAAAGTTTGTTTTTTTCCTTCATAAATTTGACATGTCTAAAAGACAAAGCAAATCTGTAGTGATGTAAATAAAACAATTTCAGAACAACAAAAAAAGTGCAAATTTCTTTGGAGGTTGGAAAAAACGTTGACATAAATAAGATATAAAACAGACTACCAAAGAAGCCGGGTGAGGGGAAAGGCAGCCGTCTGACTTCAAGTAGCAGGCCCCAGGCAGCAGAGGATCATGGGAAACACCCACCCTCACACTCACTTCTTTCTCTGGAAGACGTTAGCCAGCATGGCCCCTGACGTGGTCAGCTGACCCATCTTGCTCAGGAACTTGGTCTTGGCATCTTCACCCACCAAACTGGCTGCGATAGACATGGACCTGAAGGAAAAGAGCCCGTCTTCAAACTCCTCCTGTATCGACTTGTGATTATTGTTGCTTGGGTTATTTAAGCTTGGCATTAAAGTTTACACTTCTCCGTTTATGGTATTTTACTGTAATTAAAGTTGATAAGAGCTTGTGGCACAGACTGCTGCACAAGTACAGATTTATGTATACACACACACACACACACACACACACCCACCAGAGCCAGTAGCAGAACCATGCTTGTGTTGTCAGCCTGCTGGCACTTCTCTGTTTATAATACAAACCTGTATTTATGTATTTATGTTACAACACGACTCAACTTATCAGGTCACGATCGAGTAGCTTCAGTTTTCCAAAAAGAAATCATCAAACAAAGCAGACCAGGAACAGACCCTGACAAGCTGCAGCTACTTTAGGGATGCAAAGCCTACTGAAAACTGAGAATTCAATTGTGTTAAAAGCATTTTAATTATATACTGTATCGGTTCATTCCAACCATATACACAAACATTTACATTTATGGCATTTATCTGACGCTTTTATCCAAAACGACTTACAATTCTGTCTGAGCACATCTTGAGCAATTGAGGGTTAAGGGTCTTGCTCAGGGGCCCAACAGTGACAACTTGGCAGTAGTGGGTTTTGAATTGGCAACCTTCTGATTACTAGTCCAGTACCTGAACCACCGAGGCACCACTGACAAAAGAACCGGGTCAGAGTGAGGAACTGCTCGACTGAGCCGTGACGGTAACATTAACCATTGGCATTGTTCTTGCTGTTAAGATACGAAGAAAGACTTGTAATTTCAATCAACACAGTCCTGTTTTAACTCAACGACCATCTTTCGATACTGTCCTGGGGTCAGGAGCTGGATTGCTAAAGTCCTGTACCAATGTCCTGCACACCTGCAGGGAAGCGTCAGGAACCTTCTGAGTTACCGTGGGATTGAGAGAAACAAAAGTGAAGCTTTTGCACAGAACAAGGAAAACAATCATGGAGGAATAAAGGTCAAAGGTCATGGGTTAGGCAAGAGGCAAAGTTCCTACCCTGGTGGCTCTCCCATTGCACGACTCTCCACCTTCAGCTCACACTCCTTAACCATGGAGCTCAGAATAACCTGGGAGAGAGAGAGAGAGAGAGAGAGAGAACGGTTAGAGATGGCGGGAAGTCTGACGGCATGGCGCTCAGGGCGTTAACGGCGCGTCAGATGGGCACTAGTGCGCCAGGTCAAGGTAGGCAACATGACTGTGAGGACAGGAAGACAAAAATAATTTTAGAATCACAGAAACTATGATTGAAGTCACATGTTGCTCAGTTGTACTCGGAGTTGAGACAAATAGCAAAACGCTCCAGCTAAACTGTTAATGACTATGTAGTTACGTACCATGAAATACTAAACAAACAAACAACCAGTTTATTACATCCTAAAGCAGGGACAGGTCATGCTCTGAAACAGTGCCATCCAATCAGACTGCAGTGAAGTACCTCCCACCACAGACTGTCATGGATGACAATCATGGATGACAAGCATGTAATATGTAATATTAACTGCTACAATGGCATGCTGGGTCCAATAAATCGATCAATAAAAATGTTTAACGACTTCTGTTTTAACGTTTATCCTGCACACAGACATTTATAAGATTAATTCACACATTTTAAAAAGGAAACCAGATTTGTGGAGTGTATTGTGTTGGTGAATCCTGGAGGATTCAGATTTTACCTCATGCTCTGGAGAAAGATGCTCCATATCTGATCTCAGGCACCGCAGACCAGGAAGAAAATGATTGAGCATAACCTCCTCAGAGATAACTGGGATTACGGAGTTAAAGGAACGTGAGATTATAGTAGTGATCATAACCTCCTCAGATAACTGGGATTACGGAGTTAAAGGAACGTGAGATTATAGTAGTGATCATAACCTCCTCAAATAACTGGGATTACGGAGTTAAAGGAACGTGAGATTATAGTAGTGATCATAACCTCCTCAGATAACTGGGATTATGGAGTTAAAGGAACATGAGATTATAGTAGTGATCATAATCTCCTCAAATAACTGGGATTATGGAGTTAAAGGAACGTGATGAGTTTACAGTAGTGAGGACCACTGCGACCCCACACAGACAGACAGACACAGGCTGTAAGACAGGCCATGAGTTAAATACACAGACAGGAAGGTGAGAATGACAGATTTTATGAAATAAAGGAAAGTGAGCAAAAGAAGAAGGAAACAAATGGGGAGGGAGGGAGAGAGCGAGAGAGAGAGAGAGAGCGAGAGAGCGAGAAGGACGGATGTGTAGACGCCAGCCAGCCACCCCCACACAGACACAGTTCTGCTGGGAAGGAGGACCAGGGCCTGGTGCTGGAGTTGGCTGGTCCAACATCACAGTGCTCTGTGGAGAGCACCACCAGCCACCCTGCAATTTACCGCCCAGAAACAGCTGAGGTTTGCCTTCTTAAGTTCCCTGCCAGCAGGACACGTAAACATTTTCAGAACGACACAACTCTCGGAAGACGTGTGTATGTGTGTGTGTGTGTTACAGGACAGACAGGCTGTGTCAGCCAGTGGGGTTCCAGTTAGTTTGAAATAGTTGAACAAGATTCAAGACAGGGATGGGGTGGGGTGAATAAAGAGAGAAGGAGAGAGAGAGCGTAAGAGAACGCAGGAAAGACTGTGTAAATCAGCTTCCTGTTGGATGGAATTCGGCTGAATTCTCACATGGATTCCGTGGTCTGCACAGTTGATTGAAACCTCAGTTAAAGTCCGAGACTCCGAGAGAACAGTGACCACAGCACAACTCCACCGGACACTGGAACTGTGGCGTAGTCCACATCATTAACATTTTCCACTGAATCCCCCTGAACATAATGAGACACAAACCCACATTATAGTTCTGGGCGTTGTGTGTGTTCAGGAGTAACGGGGCTACAAGGCACACCACTGCCACACACACCCACCCACTCACCACTGCTGCTCGAATCGCACACACCCACCCACACAAAAGAAGGATTTAGGTGACTTTTACTGTAAAAAAAAAAAAAAAGAAAAAGAAAAAAAAACATGTTTACACAATCCTAACTGAAGAGACTGAAAAGAGCCTCATGTGGACTGGGAGTGGGGTGTGTGTGTGCGTATGTGTAGGAGGAGAGCTGTAGAGGGTGGATACAGCAGCAGGACAGGGCGCTGTAGGCTTCAAACAGCTGGCTGGCCACATCCATGCGCTTCTGCTCTACTGTCTGCATGTTGTTGACCATGGCCAGCTTGTGTAGGTGAGGAAGAACAACTGCACAGAGACCGAAGTATGAGACACACCCACCCACATACATACATACACACACACCTGCACGTATGTACACATGCTCAAATATGCACACAAAAAATACACAATACTAAATACTTGTTTTGCTGAATTAGAAACAGTTCAACCAGAAACCGCAGAGGGGAACGTTACCTCTATGTGTGTGTGTGTGTGTGTGTGTGTGTATGCACGCACATGTGCCGGCTGATCTTACACTCATCTCTGAACCTGGGCTCGGCGTTGGGTCCCACCCTCCCAAACGTTTTTATAATCTCCATGTGTAATGAGTGCTGGTCCTGATACTGTGGGTCCTCCAGAAAAGAGGCCAGCTGCATCTTAACCCGCTCCAGCAACTGGAACACACACACATGCACACACACTAGGTAGATAAATTAACTCATTCACACGACCCATCAGATGTACACTGGCATCCATGATGCCAAACTCACGAGTGAGTGGTGTGAGGTGAGGTGAAATGTCAAACACTTATCCAAAGACATAACAAGAACTCTCTGTGTGTGCGTGTGTGTGTGTGTGTGTGTGTGTGTATACGCGCGCGTGGCATCAGGTCCGCACCTCTCGCTGCGTTACAGTCTCCATAATGGTCCCGAATGCTGGGATCGTGGAGATCCTCACAGAACTGCAAACAGAAACCCAATCAGAACAAAGGCATCGAAACCCAGTCAGCCAGCCCACCACCCCATCTCACCCCGCATGACCCACGAACCAATCACAAGCTCTGGTGGAGAATGGAGTAAGCCAGGATGGTTAAATGTCAGACGATCATGCCAATGGCAGTACAGAAACGACAACACTAGTGCATCACAACAAAAACACAAAATCCCCCCCCAAAACACAACCCCTACCCCATCCCACCCTCCAAAAAAAAGAGTAAAAACCCCAAACAATAACACTAAGTAACAAACAGACCAGACCAAGAGAACGCAGAGACAGGATACAGGTGGTCAGGTGTCTCGTGGCTGAGGTAAACTCACAATTCAGGACCACTGCACAAGGTAATTAGGGCTGGGGCAACTCGCTTGTCAATTAAGGCCTCATTCATGCCTCGAAGGATCAGCTGCAAACCGGAGAAGACGTGTGGGTCAAACGCGCTCGCTCACACGCTCACACACACACACACACACACACAGGACCTAGCAGGACAGAGAGAGGGATTGGGGGTCTTATCTGGGGCCGGGAGAGGGGTTGTCTAGGCAAATACGAGGCCAGACGGATGGACAGATGGATGGACAGACGGGCGGACGTTGAGAGACACGTGCAGCTCTGCTCCAAGCCTGTGGCGGTTAGTGGCGGCTGAATAATTGGACTAGCTTAATGACATTAGTGTGGCACACAAACACACAGGCGTGCTCCTTCAGACCTTGGTCTGCTCAGACAGACAGTCCTCCTCACACAGGAGCTGTACACATGACGTTTGGCTCATTCTTTCACTTTTGCTTTTGGTTTTTTTGCGATTTTACAGGTTGCCAACCTGGAATCTGAACTCGGGCTCCTGAATCACAGTTCAGTTCTGTGTGCAAAAAAAGAAATCCTCAGAGAAGATGAAGATGACTGAGGGAGGAGTAACGTGAGCCGTGCTGATCAGACCGGAGGTTGAGAGGTGTGTGAGAGGAGGAGGCAGGCGAAGACTTACATTTCAGGATCACTGGAGAGTGTGATAAGAGCTGGAACGACTCTCTGAGCTACTAGAGTTTCATTCACCCCTTTCACCAACAGCTGATTGGTCAGAGCAGGGGTGATGTCACACAGGACGCATGGAAGGAGTGAGCAGATATCATGAAAAACCATGGGGGGGGGGGGTAGAGGGAGAGGGGGGCAGAATGAGAGAAAAAGAAGGGGTAGAAAAAGAGAAAAAGAAAAACAAAAGTAACAGAATAAGCACAGTGCTGACGCGCACACACACACACACACACACACACACACACTCGCACAAGATCAAGAGAGGTACAGAGAGGGGCTGAATGGTCTAATGTGGAGGTGTGGGGAGTCGGGTGTCAATCACAGGAACTAAAGCGAGCCAGGCAGCCGTCACTAAAGCTACAGCCAGAGAGGAGGAGAGCGGACAGCAGCATCACGCTCTGCTCCCCCAACGGAGACAGAGGGGCAGGTTGATGGAACGTTGGTCTGGTTTGGTTTTTTTGTCCCTAAACAATTCCGGATGAGGACAGCAAGCGTACAGCAGTGCGCGCACGCGCACACACACACGAAGCTACGGTAGCTGGCTGTGCTGCTGAGGACAATATGGGTGGATTTACATGTACAAGGGTACAATGCACAAGGGGGTGCTATAGGGAGGTCAGGGAGGGTCCATCAAGTTCAAAGCCAAGCAACCAAACACTCAATATACTGGAGTATTATAACATTAATCAATGAAGTTGATTAGGAAACTGAAAGGCGGACTGACCTCGAACATGCGAGCGGCTGTGCAGCGGACCAGAGCCGAGGTGTGGACCACCCCGAACCACAGAACTGTCAGCAGCAGCTCATGGTACGCGGGGTTGGCCCTAAACACACACACACACACACACACACACACACACACACACACACACACACACACACACACACACACACACACACACACACACACACACACACACACACACACACAAAGAAACGCACAGATAAAATGAAACTTCAGTGTGTAGTCTGCGGTTAAGGTCGTACAAATGCAGGCTGGTCTACTGCTGAGTGAGACAGAGGAAACTGCCCCCGACTACCGTGGAAACTGCCCCCACCACTAGTCAGTATTGGGCTTCTATAATCTAGCATGTGTGAGAAAAACAGTCAGCGTTCAGCAGTGTGTGACAGAATGACTTACTGTAACCCCGTTACTGTACTGAGTGACAGAATGACTGTAACCACGTACCCTTTACCGCAGTTACCATAACCCTTTATGTGTGGGCAAATCTCGCCAGTGTGTTCCAGTGTGCACACCAGCATAACAGTTACGGTAGTCCAGTGTGAGTAGGGAACATTCACAGACCGCTCTGGTGTGTACGAGTGAAAAATTAAACATGAGCCGTTATTCTTAAACTGGAATATTACTGAGACCCATTCATAAGGCCCACGGATTGAAAAAATAAAACCCAGACCAGAAGGCCCACTGTAAACATGCTTTTTGGTTTTTCTCCAAAATAATACATTTAGCCATTTCAAACTGACCACTGGACACTACAGCAGCATTGTCCCCTACACCCTGTCTGCCCGCCTCCCACACGGTCCCATACGCCCCGGTATCATTGTCCCGTGGGCTCTTGCTATCAGATCTTTTTTTTTTTGTTTGTTTTTGTTTTTGTTTGTGTATTATGCATCTTCAACATGTACCTTCTGTAAAGCGATGGTGCATTTATAACAGGAATTACTGCACTGTGTGATTAAAGAATCACTAGAATGTTCTCGATGGATTACAAAACAAAATGAGTGTCTGGGAGATTCAGGAAGCACACTGGCCAGCCAATTAGGTCTCCAGCTGGAGCTAGGTGAGTTTAGAGCCCGGGTCCGAACCACATCTGAACCAGGGCCGTGCGAGTGGCTCTCTTACCCCAGCTCCACAAACGAAGCCTTCAGACTGTCCAGAGGAGCGTGAGAGAGAGACAGAGTGGTCATAACGTCCTCCAAGAAAGCAATCAACAGCTTACGATCTTCTTCCTGTTCAAAAAATTAGTTTTGAGTTGATGAGAGAGAAAACCAGAAACAGAAAAAGAGAGAAAGTGCGAGAGAGAGAGAAATGAGAGTGAGAAAGATTTCACAATAAACTTTATTAATCAGTTACGATATACAAGCACACGACATTCAAAACAGCTTACAATTTCAAAAATGAAAAAGAAAAATTATATGAACTTTTTTTTTTGAAATCACCAAAAACCTGACATCTCATCTTTCACAGAACACAAAACATCACTGTAACCCCAAATATTTTCAAAAGTCAAATCATTCATAGCAGAACAAAACTTCAATTCTAACAGTATACAACATCAATCTGTTAAACACATTTACAACACTGCTGTCAGTTTGGCCCTCAGTCACACACGCCCTACTGACCCACACGGCCATCTGAGGTCACCCTAGAATGAAATTTAAAAGTTGACTTTGTGCTTTCTTCTTCTGTGTGTAATTATACCCACAAATAAAGAGTGCTGATATAAAAGAGAGAGGGGGGTGGGGGTGGGGGGGAAGACAGACAGACAGACAGACAGGGACAGACAGACAGACAGGGACAGACAGACAGGGACACAGGCAGCTCTGTGCAGCTCTGACCTGGTTGTAGCAGGTCAGGACTCCTGTTGCATAGATGGGAACTGTAGCCTTGGTCAAAACACCGTTACCAGCAGTGGCATCTAGAACACATGACACACACTACATACAGATGCTGTGTGGTTTTACAGTTAATCTCACACATGCTAAGATCTTACTGAAGGATTCTGGGGGAAAAAAATCTGTTACTTCAAAGGATGACTTTAAATGAAGAGAGAAAAAAAAAATTTAATCGAACATATTTAGCAGGAAAATGTATTGAGACATGAACAATCGAACATGCACTGAGACATGAACAATCAAACATGCATTTGAAACATAAATAATCAAATATGCATTGTCCTCCCTGGCAGAGAATTCAACCACAAGAACCCTAAACATTCAAAAGATGATAGAAAAACCTCACTAGCAATAAAACACAGAAATACAAATTTAACAGACCACTGCAGTGATTATGTATGCATTTTACTGAGAGATTAAGGAGAGGGGTGTGTGTGTGTGTGTGTGTGTGTATGTATGTGTGTGTGTGTGTGTGTGTTATTCTTGGAGAAGTAAACCCTACTTACCCACGTTCTCCTCGGACAGCCGCAAGATTTCCTGGAACTGGGGCTTTACCTTCAGAGAGAAGGGGGGAGAAGGAGAGAGAGAGAGAAAAGAAGGGAGTGAAAGCAGGAGAGGGAGGGAGAATGAGAGGGAAAGAGAGAGAGAGAGGACAGGAGAAGGAGAGAGGGAGAGAGATGAAGAGAGAGAGGGAGGGAGAGAAAGTCCAAGTGAGACTGAGCAAACACACATCAGCAGCGCAGCCTTCCCGCTGTGTCGCGCCAAAGCAAGCAGCAGAAACTCCAGAGGGAGTCAAACACAGGTTAGCCGCCCTCCGACCCCAGGGGACGTCAAACACAGGTCAGCCGCCCTCCGACCCGACCCACCTTGGTGTTGGTGAAGGTTTTGCCAAACGTCCGGCACAGCCTCCAGAAGAAGCGTGAGAACTCGTGCACACAGGTGGAGGAGGAGACGTTGATCCCGCCCACTATCTCTATGAGACGAGGGAGACTGAGGGGTGAGAAAGAAAAAGAGTCAGTGAAAGGTCAAAGAGGATAGGTCAGAGCGATCAGTGTCGCCAGCTGGGGCCCACACGACTTTAATCCATGACCCCCTGGAGCAGCGGCTGTGGAGAGGCAAACCAAACAGAGGAACGGGGGAGGAACGTGTACTCTTGACTTTGGCTTTGGTTTTCTTTTCTCATCAGATGGAGTTTGACAAGTTGCTGATTCTTTTTCTAGATGACCACATGTAAGTGTGTGAGGCAGCAAAGACACACACACACAAACACACACACACACAGAGGTAGAGTGAGACACGTGCGCGAAGAGTGAGACGCAAGAAGAGTGACACCTACACAGGAAGAGTAGACTCTACCTCTGTGTGTGTGTTCATTAATAGGACAGAGGCTACCAGCACTCACACAGCCCAGTAATCTGTACAACATTAGTAGACCACACAGCACAGACGAATGCCAGAAAGACATCAGCACTGCCAAAACAGATCCCGTCTGGACACTAGAGTAAACAATCTAAACATGAGCTCTGAACAGACAGCAGCAAACAGCAAAATAAAAACTTAAGGGTGCTTCAAAATCCAAACCTAAAAAAAATTGACAATTGATTTGATTAAGGAGCAAGACGGAAGGAAATGATCAAATCAAAAGCACAGAGATCCAAACACCATCAACACACGTCTGCTCTACTGTGAGACATTAGAGAATTAGAGACATACACTGAGAACCAGAAAGGCACAACACATGACACTAATCAAAACAACTGGAATAACCTTCGAGACCACGAGGAATTGGCAATACAGAGTAGGGACATTTGAACAAACCATTTCCAGACCCTCTTCCAAAAAAGTCAAATGCAAATCTACAACAAAATCATATAAACCAAAAACACTGGAGCTGGAATTGTCCGTTAAAGACGATCAAAACCCATCAGACTTCTCAGTTACTGACCAGGAACTTACGGAGCACATTAACAAACTAAAATCAGTTTTTAACATTTATATTTATTAACTGGCCAAATGCTTTCTGTGCCAGAAAACAATACATACCAGTAGGAATTCCAGTCAAAATTTGGCTAAAAATATTTGACTCTGTAATTCATCCATGATTGTGTGTGCGTGCATGTATGTGTTTGTATGTGTGTGTGTGTTCCGGTGTGCGTGTGCAGGGTCACTCACAGCTGGTTGACCACCCACAGGAGTCTGTCCCACCCTGCAGTACCCTCGTGCTGGAGCTGGTGTTCGTACAGATGCAGCAGCGCAGCCAACTGCTCCCTGCCGCCCACCAGGGTGGACACATCCTGGAGGGGAGAGGCTGGGCGTGGGAACCGCGTCACTGTGGGGGCACACACACGCACGCACGCACGCACGCATACACACGCACACGGACACGCGCACGCATACACACAAACACGCAAGCACGAGCGCATATACACGCGCGTGTTCGCACGCACGCACACGCATACACACATGGACGCATACATACACACCCGCACGCATACACACACATATATAGGCACGCATGCAAGCACACACATACATGCACTCGCACACACACACGCACATACACACGCATACACGTACATACACGCACACACATACATACACACGCGTGCATGCATACACAAATACGCACGCATACACACACACACACACGCACGCACACACGCGCATACGCACACACACACACGCGAACACACACGCGTGCACACGCGCGCATGCATACACAAATACGCACGCATACACACATACAAACGCACGCGCGCATACACACACATACGCACGCACGCACATGCACACACGCGCGCACACACGCGCACACACACACGCACCTCATAAGAACCAGGAATAGACTAAAAACTGCAGGAGAGCTCTCAGTCTCTCAGTTTGGCAGCAACATATAAGTGATAAAGAACAACAGCACAATGAAGGAGCACAGAACACAGTGTGGGTTGGGGGGCGTTTGTGTGTGCGTGCATGTGCGTGTGTGTGTGGGGTGTGGGTGTGTATGTGCATGCATGCCTGTGTGTGTGTGTGTGTGTGTGCTCTTTGTGGGGACCAAATAATCCCATGGTAACAGGATGGCTTTATCATTTCTGATATTGTTGAATTTTTTTCTTTCAGGTTAGGGTTGGGGTATGTTGGGGTACAAACCCAGATTTCTATATGAGCTCCAGTAACTGACAGTGCAGAAACAGGGCATAACTGTGGAAGGTAACGGCCTCACCCTCGATCGGAGTGACTTCATTGGCCAGTCGGGCGCGGCCGGTGAACGGGGCGTTCTGGAGCACCACGGCAAACAGGGGTGGGATCAGAGACTGCAGTGCAGACAGGAACATGTGCAGTTTATGTTCATCCAAACCATGTTCACCCTGGGAAAGAGGGAGTGAGTGAGAGTGAGAGAGAAAGATAAAGCAAAAGAGGGAGAGAGTGAATGTAGAAAGGAGTCCCCTAAGCCAGCTGGTCCTGAGACTCACTAAAATAACAACCAGCACAGAGCCTCGGGATCAAAAGCTCCCCCAAACCATCAGACACAGCCAAATTATAAATGGTATGTAAAAATACACCAGCAATTTAAATCCAGAATGAGAGCAGAATACTGAAACCCCCAAAAGGACCATTCTAACGTCTGTGCTACTGAGTTCTTCAGTTAGACAATGTACCTGACCACAAAGACAAAGAACTAACTTAGAAAAGACCCAGAGAGCACTGAACTTGGCCATTGCAAGCAGACCTGCTGTGCAAAGAGGACAGAGCTGCTGCCAAAGAGGACAGACCTGAGGGGACAGACCTGCTGCCCAGAGAGGACAGACCTGAGGGGACAGACCTGCTGCCCAGAGAGGACAGACCTGAGAGGACAGACCTGCTGCCCAGAGAGGACAGACCTGCCGCCCAGACGCGACAGACCTGCCGCCCAGATGCCCGGAGAGGACAGACCTGACAGAACAGACCTGCTGCCCAGAGAGACTGGTGAAGACAGAGGTGCACTTCCTCACCCCAAGTCCTAAAATGAACCTGTTAGAAACCCATTACAGCATCTGTCCTGAGAGCCCAAATACACTTAGAAAGAGACAGAAATGATAGAAATAAAAGAAAAATGGTGTGTGTGTGCGTGCGCACGCGCGTGTAAGAGTGTGCGTGCGCACGCGTGTGTGCGCGTGTGAGAGTGTGCGTGCGCACGTGTGTGCGAGTGTGTGCGTGCGTGTGTCCACACCTGCAGTAGTCTCTCTATGCGCGTGAGTAGAGAGGGGATGAGGTGAGACTGCAGATTGCCCAGTTCTGTGGTCCAGGCTGCGAACGCAGGGATGAACACCTGGTGTGTAGCACTGACCACCCGCTCAGACAGGTCGCTTAGCGACAGCAGCATTAGTTCAAAGCCCTGCACACACACACCCCCATAAACCAGGTAGACAACATTAGTAAACGGTCTGTTACACACTAACAGCACGTCTGTCTTGTGGGTCTGATATGAAATGATTGTGTTTATAACAAAACCCTTACGAGAGAAAATCACGTTCACCACAAGAACAACAAACTTTAGTGAAGTGCATACACCCCCCACCCCCACCTCACCTGGGAGTATTTATCAGGGTCATCAATGTAGCCCATGATGATGCCCAGACTTCGGACCACGGCCTCCCGCACCAAGTCCACTTTGTCCTCTGCCAACATCTGCTGTAGCATGGATAGAACCAGGGAGCTACGGATCTCCTTCTGACACACACACACACACACACACACACACACACACACACACACACACACTCTTATGAAAGATGTGCAAATACTAGAAAATTCTGAAGTAAACTTGCAGTAAACAGAAGAAAGTGAGGTGATCAGCAGACTGATGTGAGGTGACCTCTGATTCCGCTCTGCACAGATGGACCTCTTTAATGCTGCTACTCTGTTACTCTGCTAATCTCTACTCTGTTACTCTGCTAATCTCTACTGTTGCTGATAATCTCTACTCTTATGCACTGCTAATCTCTACTGTTACTCTACTAATCTCTACTGTTACTCTACTAATCTCTACTGTTACTCTACTAATCTCTACTGTTACTCTACTAATCTCTACTCTGTTACTCTACTAATCTCTACTGTTACTCTGATCATCTCTACTCTGTTACTCTGATAATCTCTACTCTGTTATGCACTGCTAATCTTGTTACTCTACTAATCTCTACTGTTACTCTGCTAATCTCTACTGTTGCTCTGCTAATCTCTACTGTTGCTCTGCTAATCTCTACTCTGTTATGCACTGCTAATCTCTACTGTTACTATGCTAATTTCTACTCTGTTAATCTCTACTCTGTTACTCTGCTAATCTCTACTGTCTGTTACTAATCTCTACTGTTACTCTGCTAATCTCTACTGTTACTCTACTAATCTCTACTCTGTTATGCACTGCTAATCTGTTCTGTTAGTCTACTAATCTCTACTCTGTTACTCCACTAATCTCTACTGTTACTCCACTAATCTCTTCTCTGTTATGCACTGCTAATCTCTACTCTGTTACTCTACTAATCTCTACTCTGTTACTCTACTAATCTCTACTCTCTGTTATGCACTGCTAATCTCTACTCTCTGTTAGTCTATTAATCTCTACTCTCTGTTAGTCTATTAATCTCTACTCTGTTACTCTGATAATCTCTACTCTCTGTTATGCCCCTCTCTGGTTAAATACTCCACAACCCTCTGCAGGATAGAACTACATCTACTCTAGACATATTTGAAATGCTCAGGCAATACTGGGTCCTAATCTCATGCTGTAAAATGCAAAAATAGGTGTGTGTGTGTGTGTGTGTGTGTGTGTGTGTGTGTGTGTGTGTGTGTTTTACAGGCAGATATGGGGCCAGAGCGCCACAGGATTCTGCTACCAACAGCCTCCTCTCCGGGTACTTATGATTTATCTGGGCACACATGCACGCGCGCGCACACACACACACACACACACACACACACAAAAAAAAAATCAAGTGAGTCCATCGTCTCACCACAGGATTGCATTCCCTGCTGAGTTTACCAGCTCAGCTCTCTGACACTGCTTTCGTGAAAACAGCCCCTTAAGGAAGACTGCTAACCTTGAGGAAAGGTTCCTCCTCTGCTCAGATCCGCCACAGCATTCTAAAGTGCGTTTTTCCTTAACTCTGTGGTGTTGTCAAGACAAAGAAGTGTGTGCACATGCTGAAATTCTCCCACAAGGCCATTCCAGTGCTATGGCCAGACGAGTGTGTGTAGACTGGTCGTAACTGGTGTGGGTCTCTGAGGTTTCTAGGCTGAAGTGGGAAGTTCCAGCATTTAAGACAATCAGATATGACGGCCGATCTAGGAGGTCTGCTTCTGACTGCAGCTGTGGTTAGTGTCTGATGTCCCGGTCCAGTCCTGCAGGACTGGAGTCCTGTTTGGTGACCGCTCACACACACCTACCAAATCTGGGTTGACTGGTGAGTTGAGTCAGGTGTGTTTCATTAATATTAGTTTAGTGTAGCATTGTGTCCAGAGACCAGTGTGTTTTTGTAACACACCTGGTTCAACTCATCAACAGGTGTAGTAGGTGTGTTCCCCAGGACCGGGGTGGATGCCCCTGCCTGAAGACGACTCATCCAGCAGGTATCGCGTCCAGCAGGTATTGCGTCCATTTTATCAACTCTAAAGGGTTTTTCTCTTTGAAAAATACTAACGGCGTTTTTGAAGTTACCTCTCTCTCCACAACTGTGATAAATAAAAATGTTTAAATTCAGCAGGTTTTGTTTAAGTAATTTCTTGTCTGAATCACGAGATTGTTAATTAGTCAAATTTTCTAACAGGTATAAACTACAGCTACTGTGCATTAAAATGACGGAGTCGGGCAGTAGTCGCATCCGTGTGAGGTCTCCCTCCATCACACACAGAATCAGATAGGCGGCCTGTTGAAAACGGTCCCAACCAGCTCCAGTTTGGTCATGTGGGCAGTGTAGTGTGAACGCCGGTCAGCTGATCAGGCTCATGAGAGAGTAGAAGCTAACCGCACCACAGCCTGCGTTTCCCACAAAACACATCTGCTCGGCTCGCTTACGATGGCTAACCGACAACTGCAGGTGAAACAGAAGCTTTAAGTTTTTGAATTATAAAAATCTACCTGAATTCCTCAAACCTTTGCAGTGTTAAAAGGACTATTGATGCATTACCGAACACCTTGTTTACCTGGAGTGGAGACGGCACCAGAGTGCACTATGGGAAGAAGACAAGCTGGCATTTTGGCAGGATAACGTGTCCTGACACACTGCAAAAACTGTTAAGGAAAGGTTTGAGGAACATGACAGAGTTCTAACGTTTTGCACTGGAGTCTTAACCTGGCCTCCAAATTTCCCAGATCGTCCCAAGTGAGCATATGTGGGATGTGCTGGAAATACAAATGAATGAAGTTATATTTATATAGTACCTCACTTTAAGCTCACTTTAATTGACACACACACACACACACACAGTCACACACTGGTGTCTGATCCAGGGACTGCCACCTCTCAACCTAGAGGACTTAAAGGATAAAACACAAACAGCAGCACATACACACATATATACACACACACCTCACATGTGATCATGTATAATTGTGAGTGAGTGAACACAGACCTGTTCCCAGCACTGCGGCAGAAGCTCTGCCTCAACCCGTGTGGGCCCCACGTGGCGTGCGAAGGCCACACAGCCAGTCAGAATCATCTGCCTGAGGAGGGGGGTGGACCAAGAGCAGTTGGGCATGAGTGGACCAATGACAGATCAGCAAACACATTTTGAAGAACATTACTACGGTCCAGCCTATTACACGCACACAAACACACACACCTCTGGTCATCATCTGGCCTCTTGATTAGGTTGAAGAGGATGTGGAGAAGCTGATCTCTCTCCTTGGGCTCTGGGTGGAGACACGCCGTACACAGGATGAGAGGAATGAGCTCCTAAAACACACACACACACACACACACACACACACACACACACACACGAGATTGTAACTAGCACTGGACACACACATCCCCAGAGGAACATACAGGACATGATGCAGGTTTTGAGGAGAGCCAAGTACAGTACCCAGAAGGCCCTTTCGCCACAAAACGAGAAACCTACAGCGTCCAGGAGTGTCCATCCCCACATCGGAGAGTAGAACAGCAACTGGACTGTCTTCAAAGGGGCAGACACAAATATTTACTGGGTTTTTATTCCATGGCTTCTATATTGAGCTGACATTTCCAGATTAACACAACCAGGTTCACATTTGGCAGTGTTTACGTGAATCAGTGCCAAAGTAGCAGCAACAGGGACTGTACTAGCGCTGTCTGTGCTAATACACACAACAGCAGACGACTAAATTACACACCTCAGACAAGATGTGAGTGATAACGTCCAGCAGAGACCCAGCAGGAGACAGCGGGAGACAGAAGGAGACAGTGGGGCAAACGTGGCTACAATTCTGGTGAAGCAATGTGTTGGTTTGTAGTGTGTGTGTGTGTTGGTTTGTGTGTGTTGGCTTGGAGTGGGTGTGTTCGTGTGTGTGCATATAAGTTGGTTTGGGGGGTGTGTATGTGTGGGCGCACACACACTTGGCTCTGGTCTAAACACACAGGGGCGTCTGGACACACACAGCCTGCTCTGCCCTTGACTGTTGAGTAACCAAACCCTCCAGAAGAAAACTTGCCATTACATGCAAATTCTCATAATTACACCTGTATTAGTATGGACTCGGGCCTCGTGATTGGTTACCGCACCACGAGAGTACAGAACCAGCTTATGTCACAATGGAAACACACAACACATGCGCGCACACAGCTCCCTCTCTCTCTCTCTCTGTCTCTCTCTCTCTTTCTCTCCCTCTCTCTCTCACACACAGCTCTCCCTCTCTCTCTCACACACACGCACACACACACAGCTCTCCCTCTCTCACACACACACACACACACACACACACACACACAGCTCTCTCTCTCTGACACACACATCTCCCTCTCTCTCTCACACACACACAACTCCCTCCCTCTCTCTCTCACACACACACACAGCTCCCTCTCTCTCTCACACACACACAGCTCCTTCCCTCTCTCTCACACACACACACAGCTCCCTCTCTCTCTCTCTGACACACACACACAGAGCTCTCACACACGCACGCACACACACACACGCCTACTGCTGCTCCTTCTGCACGTGTGGCTGAACTCAGAACTCCATGTGCCCTCTGACAGCTGTTCCCTGATATCAGGACCTCTGAAAGGGTTTGGACACTATCACCATAAAACCGTGTGCCAAAGAGCAGCAACTCCTGCCAGGTGCACAAGTGAGACTTAACAGCCTATTGTTTAGTACCAGCTGCCATATCAGACTTTTAGGGTGTGTCTGAGTGTGTGTGTATGTGTGTGGTGTTTGAGCAGTTAAGCACTGTTCTGAATATTGAGAAGTGGGGTGAGACGTGGGGAAAGTTAACAGTCCAGGTTAACAGACAAAACTCAAAGTCCACTGTGGGTCTGCTGTCTGGGCAGGAATGAGGAAACGTGTCTGCGTCCACTCCCACACATTTGTCTTCACTCAGCTCTGTGCTGGAAAACGTCCAACATGTCCAGGCCGGCATAACAGAACACGGCTATGCAAATAAGAACGGCCTGGGGCGGAGCCAACACGGAACACTGCACCTACAGGGCACGGGCTTAACAGGTGTGTGACGGCGTCTTTGTAATCTGTGTGCATCTCTGCACTCGTCTGTGTTCACACGGCTCTGTAAGAGTTGTGCTTTTTAACTAAATTAACCGTTTCCAAGGCGCAGAGATGGGAAAAGGCACCAACACCCCAACCAACACCCAACTTACAACATTAACTCAGAGACATTTTTAATCTCATTTTTTAGCATTAATTGTGCCTCAAACAACTGTATGACACACTCAGCACATGCGTGAGGAGACAATGCATCAGATAAGGCAACACGTACTAAAAACACGAACACCAGCTGGAACTAAAAAACTTTTTTTTTTTTTTTAAAGGTGTAACAGATTATAGTCACCACAACCCACACACAACCTACACACAACCCACTTTAAGTGTTTTAAGTGAAGGGAGAGGTACAAGGGCCATCAACTGACACACATTGTATTTTTCAGCCAATGAAAACCATTGAAACTAAAAATATCTCAGACACACACACACACACACACACACACACACACACACAGAGGCAGGAGGCCAGGTGTGTTCCAGTCACCTGACACAGGTGCACAGTCATTTTCTACAGCAGCAGAGATTACACACCACAACACGAGAGCAAATGAGACGAAAAACAGAGAACTTGAGGATGAGGAGGGTGAGGAGGAAGAGCATGGGTAGAAAACATGCCACAGTCCAGCCAGTGCTGAACAGAGAATAGTGCAGGTGCCCAGAGTCAGGGGTCAGGGGTGGTTACCTCGCGCTTGGCCAGCAGGACGTTTGGTACGATGTGAGGCAGACAGCGACCCAACATCAACATCACACTCTCCTCACTGTCAGCAATACACGACACCTGAGGAAGCACACAAACACACACGCATGCACGTAAACACACATGCACACAGAGCTGCAACTGCAGTGCATCTGGGCATTTGCAGACAACACACACCTCATTTCTTAAAAACTTGGTTTGAAGCGGTGTGCAAGTTCGGGATCTATACGCAAGTTTCAAGAATGATGCAAATATCACACACTTGTAGTCCAACCTCCCTTTCTGATCACTCTAGAATGAGAGGGTCAGACACCGCACACCAGTGTCAGAGGTCATAAAGTCACTCCTCATTAACATCGTGAGGGCTTATTTACGGAGGTCACCATTTTCATGGAGAATGTTCAGTATCAGTGGAGCCAGCTGGTGTCTGAGTTTGGGACAGATTCTACTCCTGTGTGTGTGTGTGTGTGTGTGTGTGTGTGTGTGTGTGTAACCCAACCTGCTCACCTCTGAACCGAGACGGCTGTCCGCGGACGTGTGACAGAAGGACAGCAGTGCTTGGTGGAAGGCCGGGGACAGCTTCCTGTAAAGTCAAATAAGACACAGTCTCAGGCTGAGAGGAGACATCAGACTCCAGCTACACCAACCGCTCAACAGCAACAACAACGTGAACTTGAGTGGCCGTGAGTGCGTGCAGGCGCACGCGCGAGGGGCCGTGAGTGCGTGCAGGCGCGCGCGAGGGACCGTGAGTGCGTGCAGGCGCACGCGTCAGGGGCCGTGAGTGCGTGCAAGCGTGCGCATAAAGGGGCGGGTGTGCGTGTGTGTGAAGGGGCGGGTGTGCGTGCATGCAGTTGTGCATGTGAGGGGGCATACGTGCAGGGGGCGTGCGTGCGTGCAGTTATGCACGTGAGGGGGTGTGGGTGCGTGCAGTTGTGCACGTGAGGGGGTGTGGGTGCGTGCAGTTGTGCACGTGAGGGGGCGTGCGTGCGTGCAGTTATGCACATGAGGGGGCGTGCGTGCATGCAGTTGTGCACGTGAGGGGGCGTGCATGCGTGCAGTTGTGCACGTGAGGGGGCATGTGCAGCTCTGAGGCTTCTGGGGTGTATTCTTGAGAGAATACACACACTGATGACATGAAGAATACGCTGCATCTGTCACTCAAGGCCTGTGAGCGTGTTTGAATATGACTGTGACTCAGTGCAGTGCTGCCACCAACTGGTGCACAAGAAAAACCCCAAAATGAGGAACCATTTTCTGTGGCCTTACAGTACAGTCACTGCTACTTGTAGTAGCCTTCTAGTAATGAGGGGATCCAAGTTAATACCTGAAATCTGATTCAAAAGTCTTTGTATCCTGCCTAAATGTCACAACTTATAACCTTGCTCTAAAATAAATAAAATAAACTTTTTGGCAAGAAAGGGAAACAGCTTTAACACGTCCAGTGGCAAATGACAGATCAATTAAAGACATCCAGATCCATCAGGTTTTACTACTAAATATGATGGCATTAAAAATAAAATAAAATACAATACAATAAAATTAAAATGACATCTCACAGCAGCAAATCAGAAGTGACCTCAGCAGATCATGTGAGTTGTAGAGGAATGTGCGTCCCTGTGAGGTCACCTGTTAGGCTGGTCAAACCGCACCGCCCCCCTGCCGTGCTGGCTGGGGCTTTTAAACATGTTGAGGCACTGGGTGGAGTTTTCCGAGTCCAACCCTGCGGCAGGTGGTGCAGCAGGTGGCAATCTAGCGGTCTGGGTGGTGTCGGAGCCTGTATCCACCTCCGTCGGCCGGCGAATGTCCAGGTACTGGCCGTTATCCACAGGACTCTCACACGGGAGACCCGGATCTGACGACCGGCACCCCGCAGGGGTTACCACAGAAACGGACACACTCCTCTGCATCCCCTCAATCTTACTGCAAAGTGTATGCACAAAGACGCACAAACACACAAACACACGCACGCACGCACGCATGAACACTCACACCTTCCTGACAAGGTGTCCATGGTTGTCCTACATAATACACTGTGCTTCTTAACATACAGCGATGCATGAATGGGTCTGGGGGTGGGGGCATGTCACAAGAACCATCAAGACACAAGACCTATCTGACTGTCATGTTCATTAATGCCCCCACACACACACCTAGAGAGTCCTATCTAGAGACCCACACCTGTCCGGGAGACAAAATTCCCGAGCAGGACGACAGCCGGGGCTCATGGGAAGTGTAGTGAAGTAAAGGGTCGGACGGTACCATTCCCCTGCTCACCTCTGGAGCTGCGTTATCTGTTCAGCCAGACTCTGTTTCTCACTGTTCAGAAGACTGATCTGGTATTCCAGTTCCTGTATGATCTCCTGCTCCTGAGAGACAGAGAGCAAGAGAGAGAGGAGTCATTTGACAACCAAGCTGATAATGCTGATACAGTGCTAATCAAACATTGCTCATATCTAAGAATGAGATTTTCCTGCCAAAGAACTGGAGCCTGACTGACAGAGTGTTTAGTATTTAGCATGTTCTCTTCATCATATTCTGCTCGGTTTGCTTCAGTACTTGAGTTTCCAGTTCTAAAACTAAACTCTGGAAAGCCAAACATCACTCAACAACTTATTTAGACATGCAAATGGTACCTGGATGGTCTCTATCCTTTGCACAGGCTCCTGGGTAATAAAGTCCTTGGTCAGGTCGCTAGTGTCCATGCCCACAGCCACGTCTGCCATCTCCCGGGGGGACAGCTGGCTGCTGCCACAGTTGCGGTAGAGCTGCAGGAGATCTGGAGGCTTTGGGGTGTTCAGACCCACGTCATCCCACAGTTCAAAATCCTGCAACACACACAGACAGACACACAGCAATGAGACAGTGATGAAACAGAGAGGAGACAGTGATGGGTTAGCGAAGAGACAGTGATGAGGCATATGGTCTGAATTCAACATGGGTGACATCAGAAATGTGACTGAAGAATTACCTGATCATCGTTTTCATCAGAGAAAGTGATGGACGATAGTTTGTATTCATTTTTTAACAAATATTCATTCACTAAAAAATTTAAGGCTCTTTTCTCCAAAGGGCGGATGGGCTCCTGGAAACACACAGATGTCAACAACATCAGTTCAGACGAGGGATCAAAGCAAATGGCAGAAAAGCTCAAATGTAGCACACCGATCCCATCAACATCCAAAAAGAAGACGCCAACCTGAATTTCAGGACTGGATTTGTAGTTTTTACGCTCTTGGGAAGGGATTTCACATTCTGAGAGAGAGAGAGAGAGAGAGAGAGAGAGAGAGAGAGAGAGAGAGAGAGAGAGAGAGAGAGAGAGAGAGAGAGAGAGAGAGAGAGAGAGAGAGAGAGAGAGAGAGAGAGAGAGAGAGAGAGAGAGAGAGAGAGAGAGAGAGAGAGGTTGGACCCACATTAGTGTGTATGCACCTCCAGACAGAGCCCTCGAGGCAAAGGGGGCGTGTAGCTTTAAGGGCTAAAGCGTGTTTGTAAAGTACGCCACCTGTAGCCTGAGTCAGGTTGGTGCGTAGAGCCTGAATGGTCTCCTTGGCTTTCCGTAGTTCAAATTCCAGAACTGGACCGAGGGGAGTGGGTCAACACACACACGCACGCGCGCACACACACGCGCACACACACATGCGCACACACACACACAGGCATCCAAACGAGAGAAGGGCCCAAACAAAAACAGAAAAAATAAATAAAACAAAAACAAAGAACAAAGAATGGACATGAGAAATCAAAGTTGAAGAAAACAAACCAACAGGTTTTGTAAGACGGGTGGAACAGAAGAGAAGGCGGCACATGCGTTCTGGCGCTGATGAACACACGCAGCAGAGACTGCTGGGAAGGCAAGCACATGTGCACCAGGCCCCAACGGAGCTGCTGTCTGACCCAGGATTTCACACTCCGACGATGGAAACCACCTCTTACAATACTGGTGAGAATTCATCACTTTTTTATTTATTATAGAATAAAAGCATTTTATTATTAATATTACAAAGATTTACTAATAGGTCTTTCCCTCTAAAAAGTCACATCTAAAATGTACACTCCTAATCCAAATTCTCTTGTAATAATCATCAATATTATCCCATTAACTAATAGCCAATTATCAGGAGTAGTGAACTGTGTGAATTTGGTGACATTATTCAGACTGTTGGGACAGGTGAGATTGGTCTGCAGGACAGCGTGGCAGGACGGCTCATCCCCTATCGCTAGGAGAGACACTGAGGAGCCTGTGAGTGGCCAGGCCACCCAGATCTGCAGACTCCGCCCACAGCCAGCATGGCAGAGCCGTAGAGCAGGTGCAGCTCCTGCAAACCAGTCCAGGAGGAGACACATGACAAAAGACTACATGGGCAGGGCTGCATTGCACAGCTGGATTTGAAAGGTGGAGGTCAGAGGTGGCGAGGGAGAGAGAAAAAAAAAAAAGAGTGTAGGAGATAGAGAGAGTGTGGCTATATAACTCTATAGATGTATATATAAATATTTTAATGTTCATCTTAACTATTGCCATTAATATTAGAAATAGTTACTTGCATTAACATTAGTTCTTAATGTCATTAAATCCATTTGAGTTTTGAATTATGCAAAAACTTCCTCAAAAAAGAAAAAGATCGAGAGAGAGAGAGAGAGAGAGAGAGAGAGAGAGAGAGAGAAACATGACCACGACCTCTAAGAGTTTTCCTCTCTCTCTGTGGATCAGGAGGGTCCGGGATGGAGGCTTAACGAATAGCAGAACGTAAAGTTTAAAAGCAGAAGCCGTGGGAGAGGAGACGTGATTCTGGATGGTACATGGTTCAGCCCAGGAGGAGGAGGAGGAGGAGGAGGAGGAGGAGGAGGAGGAGGAAAGAGAGGAGAGCTTTGGCAGGGAGCTATCAGAAAGCCAGAAAAGCCCAGGTCAGACAGCCCGGGCGTGTGCGCTCAGTTAGTGGCTGAATCGGGATACTTCTCTGCTGCAAGGTTCTCAAAGTCTACTTACTCTGCAGAAGTTACGTTTAATAAACATTTGAGAGTCAAATTAATAGTCTTAGTATATTTCCCTGAGAATCACATAATGTATTAAAAAACTGGCACCTAAAGTCACTTCATGACACATTTTGTTAGCGAATGGTAATCACTTGCACCATGAGTTGCACCATGCAAGAACTAGACTACGTCTGGAAAACGTCTTGGGATTTTACCTGGGCTCAGACACAAAGTTGCGCCTTAGTTCTATTAAACTCAAGCAGGCAGAGTTCTTCGGAACAGGCTGAACAGGCTGCGTGTTGGTGCACGTGTGTGTTACACCGCCTACCTCTGACCAAAGTGAGAAAATGAGCTTGTACTAAACACACATGATTGGTACGGTCAACGGTCCTCTGAGCAGTGTTGAGCTCCCATTTAACACACACACAGCCTCTTTTAGCCGAGTAACAAAAACATGCTAAAATATTCAGCTCAGATCAGTCCCAGTGTCATGGGACAGGTGTTGATTTTCCAGGAGTCCAAACACACGTCTCGGTTCCAGTAAGCTCCTGTGTGCCTTAGTGGTGAACCCTGGCGTTGTTAATTAAGTTAATTTAGTCAAGAAAGGACACAGCATGCCAGCTTTAACCAAACATGAAGACTGAGGAAACTCAGAGAGGGGTCATTTAAAATGGCATTAAAACGTTAGCTGTTCTAAAAAAAATAAACAGCAGCAACTCTTCTGGTAGGAAAAATTAACTGCAACTTGAGTGACTAATGCAATCACTTCCACCATAACTGTAGTGAAGGGGTTAGCTGACTTTTTAACCAAGGATTAACCAATTAAGGGGTTAATTGACCCTTTAACCAAGGATTAACCAATTAAGGGGTTAATTGACCCTTTAACCAAGGATTAACCAATTAAGGGGTTAATTTGCCCTTTAACCAAGGACAAACTAATTAAGGGGTTAATTGACCCTTAACCAAGGATTAACTAATTAAGGGGTTAATTGACCCTTAACCCAGGGCTGGGCAGTACTGTAAAAGAAAAAAAGGGCATCTTTATTCAAACTCATCTACAATTCTCAGTTACAATTTTCTTACATAATCTACTTGGAAAATGACTCATTCAAACTAAGTATTTTTTTTAAATGGACTTTAGATGTGCACAATCTATAGGAAACAAGGCGTGAAAAAAATTATTTTAAATATCCTCAGAACTGTGCAAGAATAGAAGTAACAAACATTCCAGCGATATTCATTCAGGAACAGTACTCTCAGTCATCTTTCCTGATGTGAACGGGACATCTTCATATAATATTTTTTGCTTGTTGTATCCTGCGTGCTTTATTAAGACATTTTTAGTTGCAAGTGACTTTCGAAATACCTTCACATTAATTTACTGAACATATGAATGTCAGTTCCATACTGGTAACAGTTGCCCTCTTCAGATGCATGGCTCCCATGTGGATTGGATTTGATTCGTTTTGTTTCCGTCTCCGCCCTCGTCTCGTGTCTTCTACGTCTCCGCCCTCGTCTCGTGTCTTCTACGTCTCCGCCCTCGTCTCGTGTCTTCTACGTCTCCGCCCTCGTCTCGTGTCTTCTACGTCTCGGCCTCGTCTGTCTGTGTAGTTTTACCTCTCGTCTTCTGTTGTTGGTCACGGTTCTGATCATCTCTACATTTCACTTTATGTCTTCTGGCTACGGGACTCGGTTATCTGACTACGGACTACGGTTCATGAGAATGGATTCGTCACTGCATGTGTCCTGCTTCAAACTCACACACACTCACTCTCACTCAATCCTCACACACTCGAGATCAAGTTCCTAGTTGCCCAGTTAACAAGTTTCACCCATCAAACTCGCACCAGTGTAGGATTCAGACAGCCGACTCACAGGTTGGAGACAAACTGGTGCAAGATTTTAATTCAAGTATTGCAGCTCCTAGTACAACCCGACTGTGGGTCATCTGCTTCACCCTCCAGTGAACGAGCACACGTTTAACAGATGTCATAAAGCAGAGGGTTGAGGACCTGGAGTTTCTGAAACCAGCATCACAGGTGAGCTCCCAGAGTCATGTTTGACCAAACAAGGGCTGCACACTCATCCTTGGATACATTAACAAGACACAGGACAGTTTCCAAGAGCCAATCATGGAAATTGGCCTCCTGTCTTCTGATGGCCACCGGGAGTCCCATAGTTTATGTCTTGTTACCCCCCATGGTCCTACTGTCCTGTTACCCCCCCTATGTTTTTACTGTCCTATTACACCCTACTGCTCACAGAGCTGCCTCCCTGTAAGATGGTCCTCACCTGCAACCCGCTCGTCCGACTCCCGGTTCCCGTCGTCTGAGTAGCGTGTGAAGTCCAGAGAGTCCAGTGTGCTGATGCTGCCCGTACGATCTGCAAAGAAAAACCAAAACAGAAGCGTGTTTTAAGTGTGTTTTTAAGTGCGTTTGTCCTTCATAACAAACAAAACAAACCCGGTCAATTTGCTAAGGGACCGTTAGTCAACCCAGCCGACCGCTGAGGGACTTTGTAAGGGCTTCTGGACTTTACCTGAACCAGCTCCACCCAACACACACTGAAAACAGATGTCCCTAAACCTGTGAGACTGAACTAATCCAAGCAGCACCACTAAGACCCCCCACTCACACTTGTTACACATTTGACCTCTATCCAATGAGGTCACTTATGACAGTTTTGATGTCAACATTTTTATCTATTAATCCACAACAGTGTCATAAAAACAAGAATATTGCCAACAAGTTAAGACTCCTACAGCATCGGCCACTTCCCCGCACACACCGAGACGCTCAAGCTAAACCAGGACCAAAGGTCATGACCCCTGTGTGTTGACCGGGCTTTGGAAAAGGCAGACACACAGCCAGTACTCTGATTATCAAAGTGGGCAGAGGTTTCTCTCTGCCTGCCTGAGAACTGAGGTGATAAGGCAGAGCTGTTGACTCGCAGTCTGAGTGTCAGCAAGTCTGAGCTCTGAGTGACCTGCAGGACAAGCTCCTCTCTCTCTCTCCTGCCCTCTACTCCCCTAGGTAGGTTCCTGGCAGGAGTTCATAACAGTAATTTCAAGGTGTTATCTTTCGAAAAGGGTGATGACATGAAAACAAAACAAAAAAATCTACATGAAATTAGAAAACGCTGAACAGAATACATATGTAATTCCTGAATACATACACAATTGCTGAATGTATATGTAATTCCTGAATGCAATAAGCTTCATTTCTACTAGTCCTACTTTGCTGCCGATCTAATGCAAAACATTCTGATGGTGTGTGACATTGTAACGAGCCTGTCAGAACTCACTTAAGTTTGCCATGTAGTGTCTTAAGGGACTTGAGGTGTCCCAGTCAGCTGACACGCTTCACACCCACACACACTCCCACACACTGCCCCTGGGGTATTTCAACGGCAGAAAAAGAATGTGAAATATTTTTAAAGTTTTTTTTAAGTTAAAGCTGTGATCACACATCATTTGACACCCCATGACTGATTTTGGCTCCTGACGGTTCTGAACAGCTGTTCTAATGTATCTGTGTGTGTTTGTTTATACACCCACCATACACAATATGCATTAGGGAAACAAGCATAAGCCAAATTTTCTAAAATAAGTTAAACTCTTACAAATGAATTACAAACAACTCTGCTTACTGATTTTTGTACAATAAAATTCAACATTCATCACATGTGCTCTATAAACCAAACTCATGTGCTCTATAAACCAAACTCTGACACCTTAAATAACAAAATAGAACTTTAAACAACTGTCTGAGATCAAACAAGCAAAGACCTCGGTGGCTGTAAGCTGCAGAATAAAAGTCCCTCTTCCTCATAATAGCCAAAAGGTTATAAGCTTTTTAAGACATCTAATAGAAACAGACATGCTGTACAAGAAATGTTGTATAGCAAAAGGCTTTACCAGTCAAAGTCTGGTTGTGTCACAGCCTGATTTGGTCTCTTGACTTAAACCCATTTAACTGTCCATAAAAAGAGAGGCAAACAGCTTAAACCCACACAATGGCAACACCAGGTTTAGCCTCTTGCTACACAGGCATGCCTGAAGAGGCTTAGGAGCCTACAATTTCCAGAATGCCTCCCTTTCCACTCCACGGGTGAACCTCGGCCAAGCATCACCAAAAATCCAGTTTGGTTTCCTTCAGCAGGTTCGGAGCAAATGTGCACCTGCATGCGCACCTCGCAGTGCAGTGTGATGAAGAGGAGGACAGAGGAAGAGCGCTCTCGAGGAGAGAGAAGGACAAAGCACGCTTTGATGACAGCTGCTTGACACAAACGATGCAGTTAGGATGTGCACATCAGGTCCTCTCCTCTCTGAAAACACGGCACCTCTTCAGACTTCAAACGCCTCTTTCCCCTGCTCAAGAGCTTCACGCAAAACAGCAGAACACAAAGGCTGTCTTCCTCCTGCATCCTGCTGTACACGAGACATGTGGCATGAGGCATCTGCTCGGATCGGCAGACTGCTAGCCAACCTTGCTGGACAGCTCTGGTAATCCAATCCTGAGAATCCTGGCCTCCTGCTCATAGACACCACAGATGGCGGCACTCAGAACAGTAGACAGACAGCCACTGTGGATTCCTGGCTGGAAGTTGCCCAGTGGCTAGTGGCCAGTACTGTCTGAAAACCAGCAAGGAGAGGAGGGAGGCAACCAGTGTCAAACGCCTCATTTGCATTGTGACTCCTCCCACAGGGGCAGGGCTGTCACTCAAGCACACAGGAGGTCGGGTGCTGCACCCAGCTGATGAGGTCACACCCTGTGCCTGCTCCAAGTCAAATCAATCAAAGGAAACGATCGTGTCATGGTTTTTACAAAATTACACTGGGCTTTATTTCGCCCAGCTGTAAGGGCTACATTAATACCGACTTATCGGATCGTACGGATTTACTTGCAGGCAATTAGCAAGCGAATATCATCAGTGGATGAAACAGGAAGCATTAAATTACAGTAGTTAAAACTCCTGGCATATGATTACACGGTGCTCAAAGAGCTCCAGAGGGAATGAGCTAATTAGCAGGTTCCAGACACCCCTCACACAGCCAAACACACTCTCCAAGAAACAGGAGCACGGTGTCATTACAACACTCCAGTAACCCCGGCGGACTCGGCGGAGCACAGATCCTCCGAACGGCAGGTGCATGCAGGCTCACAGCTGCACGCCCACCTGTTCATCACTCTGCATGGCCAACATACGACACCGTTTTCCTTTACTGGAAGACACCGACAAAAAGCTGGACATTCTCGTGGGCAGGTGGGAATTCGGAGTATTGATCCACGGGTGAACGGGAGTACTGTGAACACGCGCACGCATACCGGAATATGCTGTGGCTTCACACGTCAACCTCATGCGCACCTTTGACAAAACCACAGCAACAGCGGTAGGAAAAAAAATCAGACGTCACGCTCGAAAGGTAAACAAAGATAAGTGCACGCTAGCAGAAACGGACAGAGATATGGCACTAAAGAAACAGCAAAAGAATGACAGGCAGAGGAAAGGGCTCATGATTAGTGGTTCAAACACCGTGCATGGACGACGTCTGGAGAGAGTTCTTTATTGCACACGGTTACATACCGAATACATGAACATCGTTCTTTCTTCTCTTTTTATCTTGGCCCTGCGCAGCTGAGGGGAGACTCCACAATGACATTCATCCACAAAAGCATAAAACGCACATTTACACACACATTCACACACAAAATGAAACGAAACATAACACATTTCCACATACATTCACACACACTCCAAATAAACGAAGCAGCCTCGAGCTACAACGCGCGCCAGTTGAGTGTGGCTAACGCTACCTGCTAACACGGCTAACTAGCTGCTAATGTGTTCCCAGGGAACGACAGACGAAGCCAACACTGTCGGTTAACCCGCGACCAGTCGGTGCTGGTGTCTGGGGTTAGCGTTAGCTAGCGGGTAATGAGTTAGCCAGGTAACCTAGCGACCAGTCGGTGCTGGTGTCTGTGGGGTTAGCGTTAGCTAGCGTTAGCAGGTTCATGAGTCAGGGAGCTACCCAGCCACCCACTCGTGTAGCTACGCCGCCGCCCCGCCACTCACTCAGCGCTACGGCTCCGGGGTCTTTGCAGGCGGGCGGAGTTCCGCTCTGCCTCTCGAAGTTGCCCGGGTTAGAGAAGTAGTCCCGCAGCCGGGGGAGCTCCCGGCCGGCCTCGAGCAGCTCGGTGTGCAGCTCCAGGGCCGTGAGGATGTACTGATCCCGGAGCAGCTGAGCGGCCACCGCGTCCACCGACACGCGCGTCTCTGTCGGGACCCCGTCCCCGCCGGGGCTCGCGCGGGTGCCGGGGAGCGACAGGGCGCGCGGCTCAGCGTCCGTCTGCGAGGAGAACGGTGCAAGGCTCGCGCCGTGCGGCTCAGCGCTCGGGCTGGGCTCGCGCCTCCGCTCCGCTTCCTCGTCCGAGTCGCTGGTGTTGAACGGGTTGACGCTGCCCGCCGCCATGTTCACACGCCGGGGTAATGTCTGTGCTCCGGGACGAACGGCGGCTCGCGCGGGTCTCTAATAAACGTCCCTTCCGTGCTCGGCTTGGACCGTCCGCGAGAATATCACCCCGCACCCGCCTGTCTGCACCGGACGTGACGTAACGTAACCCTGTATCAGCAAAATGTAGGATTATTCCCTATGTATATACCGCTTACTCCTGGACATGAGTTATTCTTAAATAAATGTAATATTTTTAATGATGATTTATTTCCACGTGGTAGTATAACGGGTCTGCGTGCTCACTGGCAGAGCTTCGACATGGGTTAGACGCACAGGGGGACGTCTCCGGCACCCAAGACAAGCAGCGATCAAGTGGCACTAATCCAGGTTCCTGCAGAGGAGTGCCGAGTTCGTTTGGGTTGATTGTGTTTGTTTTGTTTTCTTTCCATAAGGCATCTGCGTAGAGGTCAAGAGAGTCCTATTGGCGTATTACCACAAGGCGGCAGCAAAACGTGCATAACGAGTAGGCTGTGATATCCCTGCTGTTGGGCTAACTTTACATTTACATTCAATGGCCGCATTTTATTAAGTTTAATTAAAATAATGAGAAGTACTTTATTCATCCCAAGTGAAATATGATGGTTTTATCTGTGGTATTTAAAACTGTAGTTGCTAATTTCTTGTTCCACTTTGACGGATGTTGTATGGACGTTTGAGTGTGGTTTGTGAACTTTGTTCTGTTCCTTCTGCCACGCGTTTTTGATTGAGTTTAAACCAACTGCATATTAGCTTTACTTCCAACATTGCCACAAAATTAGCAATTTTAGGCAAATTAAAATTAAATGCATAAAAGCACAGATTTTTATGTGCAAATTCTGGATTAAAAGATTATATTGTTGTCATAAAACTGTCATCAATAAAATGTTTTAATGAAGTTGGGGTTACTCCAGATACTCACAAAAAAGGACTTTTTTGGCCTGTGGTTTAATGGAAGCATACAGAATAAGAGCATATGTACAAATTTCAATGTTCTTGACAAAGGTGGAAATAAACACAAATAACCCATTCTTTATCTCGAACATTATTAAATGCACCGTTTGCCTCTCGTGTCTGTGGCAGAACTGAGTTGGCTTTGTTTCCTCACATACAGAAATAATCTCAAAATGTAATGAGGTATTTCATACAACTTGGTGTGCACCACAATCCTAATGTCTTTTATATATAAAGAATCAATCTTCTGAACATCAAACAAAAAGGCCATATTTTTGTTTTTCACAAAGAGAACACAGGGGGTTCTGATCTCAGCACACCACCAAAGAAACCAAACATCCCCTCAGAGAACATGGCTGCACTGACAGACTCAGGCAGTTTGTTAGGATCCATAGTTAAACAGACACAAAAAACCTGAATTCAACAACAGATCAATCAGAGACAGGGCAACTCACAAAAGGCATAAATATAAAATACATTTAAAAAGTTAAAGAAAGCTCAGCATGTAGTTGAAAGAACTGACAATACTTTGCAAAGTGGAAGTTAAACCAGGGAGTCTTTACTCAATTATCTTGAGATGTGGGACAGGTGCGTGGTTGCCATGACGGCAGTTAGAACTCTGGTAAGGGTTCCCTCTGGTGGCCCGATAAAGGTGCTTAACTGACAGCATCTTATCCACAAAATTATAAATGAGGCAGGTAGCAAGGGTGAGAGAACAAAGGTATAGATGAGGTAGCAAAGACACTTTTAAAGGTTGAGTTCTTGGGAGGATCAGGATCTGTTAGTTGGACTCCGCGTGGATGGTCAAACATCCAAGTTAACTATGGTCTGGCTCACCCAACAAGTCTCCTGTGAGAGAATTTCTCTTCTCTGAATCTCTTATAAACCGGGTTCTTGGATCAGTGTGACGTGGATAACACGAGTGGAATCAAGACATTTTAAAAAGGCCCTATATAAGTTTACAGTTAGAGTTAAAATCCAATGTTCGTAACCACTTTGTCTCTCAAGCAAGATTCACTGTGGAAACTCTGTCTGTACCTCGGTGAAGAGTACAGAGATCTATTCAAGAAGAGCATGGTAAATTCATACATCTGTTCAGTTATCCATGAGAAATCACAGCCATCATTATTTAACAATTTTGTTTCACGGTTAAAGCTTTACAGGGGAAAATCTCCCACAGTAAACAAATAATTAAGCCGCAACATACAGAAAAACCGTATGTAAGCACTCCCTAAAGGCGCCCTAATTAAATAACAATTTAGGGGGAGGACATCTTAGCGCAGTGTCTCCAAAAACATCTACTACTATCACCATGTTGATAGTAATAAATCCTTTAAAACCCCCTCGTGATTAATGACCCGAATGATTCACAGGTTAATAAATACCCCAAACGACGTCTCCTCTCAGCTTCTCACAGCAGTGCGGTGATTTTGGTGAAGACTTCACTGGATTAAGTGGCGAGCTCAGTCCCCTGACCTTCCAGGTCAGTGGTGCAGCCTGGAGATGCTGCTAGCTCTTCAACCGAGCATGGATAACTCTCCTCACTGAACCGAAACACACAATGCCTACAGCAGAGACAATATACATTCCCATAACAAACACCGTTAGACTTGAAAGGAAAATGGGGAAAAGCTACAGTTTGGTCCTATATACGGCGTATATTAAGTCTCCAACAACCGAAACCTCCGGGCAAAGACGCCTCTCGCGCTCTCGAACATTCCAGCCAAACACCTTCCCAATCTTCCCGGTCTAGTCCCTCCACCTCATCACTGATTGGTCAGCGGCAATGTCGCTCAATCCTAGCAGCCATCTGATTGCTCGCCTTGGTGAGAGACTGGCCGTGCCAACAAGAAAACCGGCGCGAAACTCGAAAAGAGTTCCGGGAAGTAGAGTATTTAATGCTCAGTACAACAATAATAAACAAATACAAAGTAAACAATATGGGGTTCCCTTCTCTTTTTTAGGGTCCCTACACATACAACAATAGTAACATATGAAAATAGAATTACCGGAGTGAGTGTTTATGACAGAACTGAATTTGTAGGATGTCCACAGAGATCTGGAGATTAGTAGAACATCGTCATGGGCATTTATGTGGGCATTATGACTACAGAACAGAGAATTGAGCTCCTAGAATATACACACTTGCACTGTTGTGGATGGAGAAAATATAATCGTGGGTAACATCAGATATCTAGTACAAGCTGGTGCAGTAATGCAGGAGTAATCTATACACTGACCCACTCCAAAGATCTGAAATACTTAAAGTAAACTCATACATAGGGTTCCTGAAAAACCTCAACATCTGATTGACCAATACAGAACACCACCATAGCAACACATCAAGACAAAACATCTATACAACTACTAAAGGCAGGCAACCCACCTTCCACTAAGAAGAATCAAAACTACATAAACGTTAATCTTTCATCAGATGAGCTGGTGGTGGGTAAAATGATCATAAAATATTAATCAATCCAATGAACTTTGGATGTGTCCTGAGACACCTGCTCTCACAACGTTCATATTCAGAAATAATAAACCAAAAAGAAAGAAAGAAAGAAAGAAAGAAAGAAAGAAAGAAAGAAAGAAAGAAAGAAAGAAATAGATGCTGATGCGTCCAAAACAGACATACTGCTATTTTTACTGGGGTTTCAAATGAAAGGTTCGCACAAACCCATCCGGCGCTGACACTTACAGCACAAACTAACAAAAGGAAAATGCCATGGTCCACATCGGGTAGATCATCAATAGATCATAACAGTAACGTAAACTATACTCCACCTGCCCTAACAAAAAACCCTGATCAAAACAACACAAAGAATCTACCAAGGAATAGCCAAACTATGGAAAACATGTTTAAGTTTTCATCATTTGGCAGATGCTCTTATCCAGAGTGACATACATATATTATCACATACATATATATTACAAGGACATGATAGTACAGATCCTGAAGGATTATTTGTAAGTCACTGATGGTTCTGGCTTTCAGTATGTATTAATTTTATAAAAGCAACAGAAAACAAATCCTTCAGATTTGTATAAAAGTTAGTGTCATTTCCGCCACCACACTGTTCCAAAATCCCTGACTGTGGTTTTACACAAAAGTGTAGACATATCAACACAAAACAATTTTTCTAAACCGTGAGTTTTCTTCTTTCTGCATTGCTTAGACGCACAGCACTGCTCACATGAACGTGGCTTAACAGACCTCAGAAACGTAGCAGTTTAGCAGGGGAGCCAACGTTTACAATAAAAGACTTTTATTTTGAAAGGCCGCTGCGTCTCAGCACAAAACTCCTCACAACCGCTGTTAGGACAACTAGCTGTGTCGCGCGGCGGATAAAGCTACTCTTCAGATGTGTTTATGGAGGCTGAAACAAACAAGGTCGGGACATGACTACAGAATGTGTGACTTTCTCTGACATTTTTCTGATTTCTTGATGTCGTTTTCCAGTAAGACGGAGTAGTCTTAACGGGCGAGCGTCCATCGCCGTTATCAGACCTAGAACAACTTTAACAAAATAGCCAGCTAGCTAGCGTGCGCGAGCGCGGTGTTGTCTCGTGCGGTTGCCTGGATACCCTGGTGATGCTCAGCGCTTTGGCGCTCACTCCAGTATTCGCGTTTGGTGTATAAATACGTCGACCTTCCTCGCCCAGAGTAAACGGCTCTTTGACCAGTTAAGTAACTGTTATGGATGCCGGGAAGACCGTCCAGGAGACAGCAAAGACAGGGAACACTCACACCCCCTAACTGGAGATGAAGGTGATGGGCCGTGAGGAGCTGGTGTTTGTGTGGGGCGGTTAGTCGTGATTATGGAGCCACTTAACCTTTCTCTCTTTCCTTCTCTCTCAGTCAAGCTTGGTTACAAATACTGAAAAAGAAAACGGGCACCCCCCGAGCAAACTCACAATACGAGCCAGGCAGAATAGAGGTGAGGCGAACCCTTAACTATGCCGTGTCATTCCACATGTGTCTGTATTCTTGTTGGGTGACAGTTTAGTAACATGTAATGCTGTTTTTGTTTGGTCCTTAATTTTAGAGGAGGCCCATGGCCTGAGTTTGCAGTTGGGAGAGGAGTATGAACGAAAGAAGCAGCGGCTGAAAGAGGAGCTTCGTCATGACTACAGGCGCTACGTGGCTGATGTACGGTGTTCAGACTGACGACAGGCACTACGTGGCTGATGTACGGTGTTCAGACTGACGACAGGCACTACGTGGCTGATGTACAGAGTTCAGACTGACGACAGGCGCTACGCGGCTGATGTACGGTGTTCAGACTGACGACAGGCGCTACGCGGCTGATGTACGGTGTTCAGACTGACGACAGGCGCTACGCGGCTGATGTACGGTGTTCAGACTGACAACAGGCGCTACGCGGCTGAGGTACGGTGTTCAGACCGACGACAGGCGCCACGCGGCTGAGGTACGGTGTTCAGACTGACTAGAGGTGTTCAGACTGACTACAGGCGCTACGTGGCTGAGGTACGGTGTTCAGACTGACGACAGGCGCTATGCGGCTGATGTACGGTGTTCAAACTGACGACAGGCGCTACGCGGCTGATGTACGGTGTTCAGACTGACCACAGGCGTTACGCGGCTGATGTACGGTGTTCAGACTGACCACAGGCGCTACGCGGCTGATGTACGGTGTTCAGACTGACCACAGGCGCTACGCGGCTGAGGTATGGTGTTCAGACTGACCACAGGCGCTACGCGGCTGAGGTACGGTGTTCAGACTGACCACAGGCGCTACGCGGCTGAGGTACGGTGTTCAGACTGACCACAGGCGCTACGCGGCTGTGGTACGGTGTTCAGACTGACGACAGGCGCTACGTGGCTGATGTAGGGTGTTCAGACTGACTGCTGATGCATATTAGCATTAATTAGCAATATTTGTACATGAAGTAAACATGAGTTAGGTGTTTATTCAGTATTTGTGTATTTGTTTATATAAAATTGTGTATTATTTATTTATTTATATTAATATAGAACAATTTGTACATACATTTATATGAATACTGTATTTTCCATGTTTATATTCCAATACATAAAGAAGAGCTTATTTTTATAATTTTAATTAATTTTTTTTTTATAATTTTATGTTTTATAATTGTAGAAGGAGGTTTGTGCTGGTGAAGAAGGCCCTGAGCCCCAGTCACTTTCTCTTTCCATAAAAGAGAAGACATCTGAAAAGGTGAGTTCATGCACAGATTTAATTTAGGTATACAAGTGAGCATATGTATGTGTGTCCGTGTGTACGTGAGCATGCGTGTATGAGCCTGTGTGCATGAGCATGTGTGCATGTGCCTGCATCTCAGGAATAGAGGCCAAGGTGATTTAGAAGGCTGAACTTCTGTTTCCCATCCGTCTCTTATCAAGACCCGAATATTGGTATGCTGGTTTACAAGTATATTTATAGATATTTTGTTAGAGATCACTAACTTTTAATCATTTGGTTTTAATTCAGCCCAAGGAAATAATGCAGTAAATCACCCCTTTCTTACCTGACAGACTGTTTGATGGATTGATTTGGGAGGGTTTGTTTTTGTCATATATAATTAAATGAAGTCTTCTGTTGATGACTTAATCTTATTTATGTTCTGGGATCGAGCAGTCTGTTGAGGAGGGTTGAGCGTTTTTTTTTGTTTGTTTTTTTTGTTTTTTTTCTTTTCTCTGAGGGCCAAAGGAACCACAGAAAATAAGGACAGCTGTAGAGTTCTGACTGTGTCTGTGTTGTCTGTGACTACATTCTTCTGGAGGTTACCAAGCAACCTCAGTGTAGCGAGAACAGGGAGCACCACCTGTCCCTTACAGGTGGCAAACGTGAGCTCTGACTATCAGACCCCAGCAGCCAAAGCACACAATTATCTCATTGCCATCTCCAGGAGGGAGCACACCCACACACTTCTCACATTCAGTGTGTCCCTCATGTCTCTCACCTGTGGGTTGTACTGCACCTCAGAACATCTCCTCACAGCAGGTGAGGTTCCTCCAGCCAGATGTACACACCCAGTGGCTTCTCCAAACACCCCACTTCTGACACTATTGTACCAAAGGCAGCAGCCACACCCAGCCTTAAATCCCTGTCTTCCAGGAGCCAAAAGTGTGCTCGGTCCTCCAGACCAAAGAGTGAAACCCACAATTTTCCTTCTCAGTGGCAGTCTCCATCACACTCGGGCTTTGAGAACTCCTGGTCTGTTATATCTGCTGACAGCTGCCATGTTCCATCTCTCATATTTTGCATGTCTCTATGACTCCAGACTGTAGGTAAGGACCCATTAGGTCCCACTGCTCCAAACCGACCACACGCATCTCCAGAACACAGAGGCCGCAGTGACAGCCCAAGCCCACAGAGGGCGCTCTCCTCCAGGAGGGAACCTGTGGGCAGGGTGAGTCCGAGACCACCTGGGAGACGCTGGGAGGACACGCACAGGGTCCAGGTCAGGAGGACAGGCTGCCGCGTGGAACACTACAGCTCTGAGGAGGAGGAGGAGGAGGAGGAGGAGGAGAAGCTGCTGGACTCTGAGGAAGAGGAGGAGCTCAAGCTGCTGCACAGGAGGAGGCACAACCTCCGAGAGGAACCTCCCTATGCTGGAGACAGGCGGAGAGAGAGGAAACCTCGTCACAGGACTGACAGGTGGCTGTCAATTACAGAGCGCACATTTCTACAGGACTAACCCCTCAGTTAATGATGTATGTTTCCCTGCGTAAGAGTCCGTTTGGCATCCTTTCAGTGTCTCTGTGGTGAAGCCCTTCCTTTTCCCACCAAACAGAGCTGCCCAGGAGAGCAGACACACGAAGATCTCTGCGGTTAATGACATCCACAAGGAGGAGAGAAGAGGGACCCTGCTGACAGCACTTAAGCACAAGTACAGAGCTCCAGCAATTACCATAATTGGATATTTGAAATTTAGGGCTTGTGTTTATCAAATAGCTGAAGAGCAGTTGAGAGCTACACTACATACATACATTAATCTTCTCCTATTGATGTCTGTCTGTGGTGGGAGTGGCGCTGGGAGGCGGGGCTGTGTCTGTCTGTGGTGGGAGTGGCGCTGGGAGGCGGGGCTGTGTCTGTCTGTGGTGGGAGTGGCGCTGGGAGGCGGGGCTGTGTCTGTCTGTGGTGGGAGTGGCGCTGGGAGGCGGGGCTGTGTCTGTCTGTGGTGGGAGTGGCGCTGGGTGGCGGGGCTGTGTCTGTCTGTGGTGGGAGTGGCGCTGGGAGGCGGGGCTGTGTCTGTCTGTGGTGGGAGTTGTTCTCAATCAGGGGGTCTCTAAAATGGACAGATGTGGTTAGCTCCATGTATTAGAATGGGTGACATTTATTGGACAGCCTACCGCTGGGAAGACATTGATCTGAGGACACGGGCCAGCGGCTCACTGGGCGCTGCAGTGGGCTGCGTCCGTCTGCTGGGCTGTAATGATCGGAGCCATTTGTGTGAGAGGTGTGTATGGGAGCGGTTTGTGGTTTACCTGCCTTTGTGATCACGCTGCAGTCCACAGGCTACACCCCCACAATACGCCAGAGTAACCAGCAGGAAGAAAATGGCAGACGTTTCCACAGGACTCCTCATCGGTAAGACTAGAATCTTTAGTTTGTCAGGAACATGACTGCATAACTGCTGAAGACTACACACTACACTGAATATAATTATATTACAAATGTATTTGTCCAACTGTAGTTGAATTTCTTTGTGTTTTAGTATGTAGGTTTTTTTAATCTGTAAATCTGAAGCATCATACATCCGTGTGTGTGTGTGTGTGTGTGTGTGTGTGTGTGTATAGAGGCTAGTCTATAGTGTGTGTATAATATATGTAGCGTCTATTCTATAGTGTATATAGTGTACACTGTGCACAATTATTAGGCAAGAAATTATGACCATATCAGCATTTTTATGCATATTTTCCAACTCCAAACTGTATAAATTTGAAAGCTTATTGGATTTAAACATATCAGGTGATTATTTATTTGTGTAATGAGGGAGGGTGTGGCCTATGATCAACATCCTATAACAAGGTATGCATAATTATTAGGCAGGTTTTTTTATTAGTGCATAATTATTAGGCTTTTCCTCAGACAAAATGTGCCAAAAAAGATATTTAACTGACTCTGAAAAGTAAAAAAAACTGTAAAATGTTTCAGAGGCATGCAGCACTCTTAAAATTGCTAAGATATTGGGGTGTGATCACAGAACCATCAAATGTTTTGTTGCAAATAGTCAACAGGTTTGCAAGAATTGTGTTGAGAAAAAAAAAAAAAAGACACATTACCTGCCAAGGATTTGAGAAGAATCAAACGTGAAGCGACCAGGAACCCGTTATCCTCCAGTGCTGTCATATTGCAGAATTGCAACCTACCTGGAGCGCCCAGAAGTGCAAGGTGTTCAGTCCCCCGATACATGGCTAAGGTAAGGAAGGCTGAAACCTGACCACCAACAATAAGGTGAAATGTCAAGACTTCACCAAAAAATATCTGAAGATAGATTTTTCAAAAGTGTTATCGTCTGATGAGATGAGTGACTCTTGAAGGACCAGATAGATGGGCCCGTGGCTGGATCAGTAACGGGTACAAAGCTCCACTTTGACTCAGACAGCAGCAAGGTGGAGTTGGGTACTGCTATGGGCTGGTATTATGAAAGATGAGCTAGTTGGACCTTTTTGGGTTGAAGATGGACTCAAAATCAACTCCCAAACCTACTGCCAGTTTTTAGAAGACACTTTTATGTGGTACAGAAAAAAGTCTGCATCTTTCAAGAAGACCATGATTTTTATGTAGGAAAACGCTCCATCGCATGCATTGAAGTACTCCACTACGTGGCTAGCCAGTAAAAGCCATAAAGATGAAAGAATAATGACATGGCCCCCTTCCACACCTGACCTAAACCCTGTTGAGAATTAATTTCTTAAATATTCGGGTTTGAGGTTTATTAACATTTTAGATTGACTGAGAGCACTGTAGTTATTTAATAAAATGAATCCTCAAAAATACAACTTGCCTAATAATTGTGCACACAGTGAATATTGTGTATAGTCTATATAGTGTTAGTCTATAGTGTGTATATTGTGTATATAGTGTCTAGTTTACTGTGTGTATAGTGTATACAGTGTAGTGTGTGTGTGTGGGTGTATATATAGTGTCTAGTCTATAGAGTGTGCATATAGTGCCTTGTCTATAGTATGTATAGTGTATATAGTGGCTTGTCTACAGTGGTATGAAAGTGTTTGCCCCCTTCCTGATATTTTTTTGCATGTTTTTCACACTTAAATGTTTCAGATAATCAAACAAGTGTAAATATTAGACAAAGATAACACAAGCAAACACAAAATGCAGTTTTTAAATGAAGGTTTTTATTATTAAGGAAACCTACATTGTCCCCTAAACCTGATAACTGGTTGGGCCTCCCTTAGCAGCAACAACTGCAATCAAGCATTTACTTGATCCCACCACACTACCCCCTGTTAAAACATAAATTAACTGTGATTTGTCACATCTTTGAGAAGAGGTGTGGCAGTAATCAGGCCTGAGTGTGAACTCAGCTTTCCAATAAAAAAATCACTTAAATAGGACCTCCCTGACAAAATAGACCAAAAGAAGCTAGACATCATGCTGCGATCGAAAGAAATTCAGGAACTAATGAGATACAAAGTAATTGAGGGCTATCAGTCTGGAAAAGGTTATAAAGCCATTTCTAAAGCTTTAGGACTCCATCGAACTACAGTGAGCCATTATCTACAAATGGCGAAAACATGGAACAGTGGTGAACCTTCCCAGGAGTGGCTGGCCGACCAAAATTACCCCAAGAGCGCAGCGATGACGCATTCAAGAGGTCACAAAAGACCCCACAATAACATCCAAAGAACTGCAGGCCTCACTTGCCTCAGTTAAGGTCAGTGTTCATGACTCCACCATAAGAAAGAGACAAGCAAAAATGGTCTGCAAGGCAGAGTTCCAAGACGAAAGCTACTGCTGAGCAAAAAGAACATAAAGGCTTATCTCAGTTTTGCCAGAAAACATCTTGATGATCCCCAAGACTTTTGGGAAAATACTCTGTGGACTGACAAGACAAAAGTTGAACTTTTTGGAAGGTGTATGTCCCATTACATCTGGCATAAAAGTAACACAGCATTTCAGAAAAGGAACATCATACCAACAGTAAAATGTGGTGGTGGTAGAGTGATGGTCTGGGGTTGTTTTGTTGCTTCAGGGCCTGGAAGACTTGCTGTGGTAAATGAAACCATGAATTCTGCTGTCTTCCAAAAAATCCTGAAGGAGAATGTCCAGCCATCGGTTCGTGACCTCAAGCTGAAGCGCAGTTGGGTTCTGCAGCAGGATGATGATCCAAAACACACCAGCAAGTCCACCTCTGAATGGCTTAAGAAAAACAAATTGAAGACTTTGGAGTGGCTTAGTCAAAGTCCTGACCTGAATCCGACTGAGATGCTGTGGCATGACCTTAAAAAGGTGGTTCATGCTGTAAAACCCTCCAATGTGGCTGAATTACAACAATTCTGCAAAGATGAGTGGGCCAGACTTCCTCCACAGCGCTGTAAAAGACTCATTGCCAGTTATCGCAAACACTTGATTGCAGTTGTTGCTGCTAAGGGAGGCCCAACCAGTTATTAGGTTTGGGGGGCAATGTAGGTTTGGATTTTTTTTTTTCCCTTAATAATAAAAACCTTCATTTAAAAACTGCATTTTGTGTTTACTTGTGTTATCTTTGTCTAATATTTACATTTGTTTGATGATCTGAAACATTTAAGTGTGACAAACATGCAAAAAAAAAAAAAAAAAGATCAGGAAGGGGGCAAAGACTTTTTCACACCACTGTATGGTGTGTGTATAGTGTGTGTAGTGTACAGTCATGGCCAAAGGTTTTGAGACCGACACAAATTTTAGTTTTCACAAAGTTTATTGCCTCCGTTTTTTTTTTTTTGTTGTTTGTTTGGGGTTTTTTGTTTGTTTTTTTAGCCTTTTGTCAAATGTTGATATGGTATAGTGAAGTACAATTATAAGCATTTCAATTTAAGCAAAGAGTTAATATTTAGTGTTGACTCTTCTTTTTGCACCGCTTAAGCTAGAGTGGGTTGCCATCAGTCAAGATTTTGACCAGAAGCTGATATTCAACATGCCGAGGCGAATTGCAGAAGTCTTAAAAAAGAAGGGTCAATACTCTAAATATTACGTCTTTGCTTAAACTGGATGATTTTTTTCAATAAAAAGTAAAATAAACCTATGAAATGCTTATAATTGTACTTCACTATACCATATAAACATCTGACAAAAACGGAGGCAGTAAATTTTGTGAAAACCAAAATTTGTTAGTCTCAAAACTTTTGGCCATGACTATATATAGCCTATATAGTGTCTAGTTTATAGTGTGTGTGTGTGTGTGTGTGTGTGTGTGTGTGTGTGTGTGTGTGTGTATAGCATATTGTGTGTGTGTGTGTGTAATATAGCATATATAGAGTCTGGTCTATAATGTTTATAATGTGTGTGTGTGTATATGTATGTATGTATGTATGTATGTATATATATATATATATATATATATATATATATATATAATATATATATTATAAAATGTGTTTATATATAGAGTATTATAAAATGTGTTTATATATAGAGTATATAGGGCTAGTCTATAGTGTGTATATATAGTGTCTAGTCTATAGTGTGTATGTGTGTGTTTATATATAGTGTATGTAAGGCTAGTCTATAGTGTGTTGTCTTTTTTTTTTTTTTTTTTTCCCAACCCCAAGGCACTGCCGAGGAGGAGGAGGTCACCCAGAGGAGGAAAGAGCAGTACAGGCAGGAGCTGCTGGAACAAATTGCCGAACAGCGGAAGAATAGGAGAAAGTGGGTGGAGTTTAACAGGATGTGTGAAGGGTGTCGCACATTATGCGACTAAATATTTCTCATTGGCCTATAAAAGAAAGCCTGTAGCCTAAACCTTTAACTACACTCTGAAATCTCTAAAAATATATCTAAAAATACAATAACTGTTACTGGTGAAGAAAAATTACTTCTCTTTTATGATTTTATGATTGTAAAAAGATAAAAAGTAAAAACACCAGCATGGTTGGTTCGCTGTAGTCTTTATTGCTGCGGTAAAAACACCAGCATGGTTGGTTCAGTGTAGTCTTTACTGCTGCGGTAAAAACACCAGCATGGTTGGTTCGCTGTAGTCTTTACTGCTGCGGTAAAAACACCAGCATGGTTGGTTCGCTGTCGTCTTTACTGCTGCGGTAAAAACACCAGCATGGTTGGTTCGCTGTCGTCTTTACTGCTGCGGTAAAAACACCAGCATGGTTGGTTCGCTGTCGTCTTTACTGCTGCGGTAAAAACACCAGCATGGTTGGTTCGCTGTCGTCTTTACTGCTGCGGTAAAAACACCAGCATGGTTGGTTCGCTGTCGTCTTTACTGCTGCGGTAAAAACACCAGCATGGTTGGTTCGCTGTCGTCTTTACTGCTGCGGTAAAAACACCAGCATGGTTGGTTCGCTGTCGTCTTTACTGCTGCGGTAAAAACACCAGCATGGTTGGTTCGCTGTCGTCTTTACTGCTGCGGTAAAAACACCAGCATGGTTGGTTCGCTGTCGTCTTTACTGCTGCGGTAAAAACACCAGCATGGTTGGTTCGCTGTCGTCTTTACTGCTGCGGTAAAAACACCAGCATGGTTGGTTCGCTGTCGTCTTTACTGCTGCGGTAAAAACACCAGCATGGTTGGTTCGCTGTCGTCTTTACTGCTATGGTAAAAACACCAGCATGGTTGGTTCAGTGTAGTTAAGTGTGTCCATACTTCTCTGTAATGGAGTCACTCAAATTCACTGTGAGCTGTTAGACAGACAGGAACTAATGTTCTGTGACATTTTCTGGATCTCTCTTGTAGGGAAAAGGAGCTTGAGTTAAGAGTTGCTGCTACAGGGGCCACAGACCCAGAGAAACGGGTAAGGGCTGAGGCTGAGTTTGGGAATTGTTTAGGAACTTAATCGGCAACACTTATGGAATGCGGCATGTATTTGAGAAACTAGTGAAGTGATGTAGTGAAGGGAACTAGTTAAGTCACATAGTGAATTCATGTAGTGATGTGAACTAGTGAAGTCATATAGTGAAGTGAACTAGTGAATTGAGCCATTGAGATGATCCACAAAGCTCTGTTTATATCTTCTGGTGGTCAGCATATATTGTACTTTCTGGAGAGAAAATTTCCATGATGTGTTTCGTTTTTGATTCCGTTGTAAGACTTTTGCAAAATGTCAGTAATCCTATCATTCATGTTATTTAAAAGTTTGTTTTAATATGATTTAATCTAAAGGTGAATTGCTTAAAGTAATACATGGACACTGATGTTTACATATTTAGAAAACAAGCTTATCTAGACTTAACAGCTGGGTTAAACTTAAATGCTTAAAGCAATATAATAATCAAATGAACAAATGAGTGTTGGCATGTGAAGGGTTTGAGTAGATGTGTGGGGTTTGAAACCGTCCCAACAGCAGCTAAATGGGAGATTTTACGCAATCAGGACAGATTTGCTCTGTTCTTGTGGTTGTCACTTTTCTATTTTCATGCTGTGCAACACTACAAACACAGTTTGATTTATCTGTGTTTGAAATATTCCATGAAGAACAGCCTCTTTCTCTCGCTTTTGCTGTTTTAAAACCAGGTCCTTTTCTATGATATCAGAATCTGTAATTCTGTAATCAGATTTTTGTTTTTCGGTGGCTTGCTTGCTGTCCCTCAGCCTGACCGGATCCAGCAGTTTGGTACTGTGAGGCGGGAACATGAAAGCAGAGTGCGGGACATTCCTTTCAGGCCTGGCCTGGACAGACATCCCCGGGAAGAGCCGCCTCAGCAGGGGCCGGTGGAGACAGAACCTCCTGAGAGGTCTCGCCTGGCCTTCCAGTCTCCTATCCTGGAGTATAGCGCAGCCCTGGGGAATCTGGGTGATGTCTTGGAGGCGGGGCCTATGGGTGTGGCCAGAACTGGCCTGCATGGCAGTGGGGTCTTCACTGAAGACTTTCCCAAAAGCCTCTCAGGAACTCTGGGAGAGATGGTTGCCCCGAGGTATGCTTCATAACTCGTATTCCCAAATTCTAGAATTTGTTTTTTGTGTTTCATTCACATTAAACATTTTTCTCTTCATTCTATTAGCACCAAAGCCTTTGTTACATTTTTGAAAACATTTTTAAAGTTTTTTCTTGTTTTTTCACTTTGGTCATCTCTTCATTCTGTATCGTTGTATGTTCAGTTTCAGAAGGCAAGCACTTTACATGTTCCCTCTAGGATGTGTCAGAACCCCCCCCCCCCCGACTCACCAGAGTAGTTATCTAAGCAACTGCTTAACCCAGTGTGACTGACTGTGCCGCATGACTGACCAGGGAGCGAGAGTGACCCCTACTGCTCAGATCCTTCCTCCCCCAGGAGGGAAGGCCATAGCACAGCTGTGGTCCAGACAGAGGACTCTCTATTTTACACAGGAATAGTGTAGGCAGTGTTTTTACCGGTTCACATATGGATTTAAATCTGAAGTGCTGAGTTAGTGGGGACTGAATGGCTGTTCAGCTCTATGGGCTGTGCTGTCAGAGTTACAGGTACACTACCTCCAAGGGCGCCGTCACTCTCGGAGGCCTACAGCACACCGTACGATGAGGCCTACTATTACTACGGCGCCAGGAACCCCCTAGAGCCTCACCTGACCTACTGTGAGTGTGTTTGGCTTCACATCATTAATTCTCTTACGGTTTTGCCAAACTGTACTCTCACTGACCTGTTGGGTTGTTATTACATTTATTTGGAGCTGGGGGTAACTTATTACGTAATTCCCTAACATGTACACATCCAGCTACCCTTCTCAGAGCAGTCGGTTGTTGAATAAACTCTACTAGAAAATAGTGATTTGAAGATTTTGCAAAATGTTAAACCTGAAAGGGAATACTGAGTTGGTAGATTACAGCTATAAAAAACAAACACTCCAGTAAGCTCATGTCAGAAAGAAGCATTAAGACCTAGTCAACTTTCCTATTCCTCAGTAAGTGACCAAGTCACACTACCATCAACTTACTGTGTCTTAATGCCCTTGGTGAATATTGTCTGTTGCTCCATTTCCTAAAAGCACACACTGTGTTCTAAATTTTGTGCTATAAACTCTTTTATTGTGTCTGGAGTTGGTTTTAAATGATTGCCAATCCGACACTATGATTTACATTTATGGCATTTAGCTGACGCTTTTATCCAAAGCGACTTACAATTATGACTGATTACAACTTGAGTAATTGAGGGTTAAGGCTCTTGCTCAGGGAGCCAACAGTCAAGTACCTTAACCACTGAGCTACTCACTGTCCATGAGACGTCCTGACACCTTAAAGTCATGTAATATTGAAGACATGGGCATTGCTGTAGTCTGCAGGTTTGCTGACCCAGAACGCAGCAAGACGCTGGTGTTGTGGTTCATAAACACATACGCCTGTCTACTCCATTATTAAATTAGCCATTTTAATGAAGACAACTCATTGAAAAGGTTCTCTGCACACACAGTGTTCATGCATTGTAACTCTGCAGTCTTTTTCTGTAAAGTGTGTGTGTTTGTGCGTGTGTGTGTGTTAGACGGACCTCCCACGGGTGCAGTCCAGTCAGCGCCTGGTCACCCAGCCCATCTGTCCAGCTTGCCACCTCCGCCTGGGGTCCCTGTGCAGTAGGTGTCCCTTCTACTGCCTGTGGCTGTACATTTTCATTAAATTAACAATCCTTAATCTGATTATTACAAAGACACTTTTTCTTCCCCATGGGGGAGGGGGAGTTCTGGAGCTACAGAAAAGTTTTTATGAGGATTTGCTTCATGAGCGCAGACTAATCCAGGCCTTTTACTAAATGATGTTTTCACTGGGTGTTACCGCCTGAAAACCAGCCTGAACACAACGATCTTTCTGACTAACAGCTACAGTTACGAATTGGCGTTTAACTGGCTCCAAGGTAAAAGGAAATCAGGAATGCTAATATTTTATTAGCAGAGTTGTTGCAAGCATTTGAACCAACCGGACATTCGAGCCATGCGTGATGCTCGCATGCTGAGGGCTCCGAGCCACGAGGCTGGTCAGGACGAGGAGGAAGTTCAGTTCTAGCCCTGTCTCTCCTCCTAAATGTGGGTGTGTTTCTGTGAAAAATCTCCTCATTTTCACACTAATGGGCTTCAGTTGTGTGTCAGTTCCTGGTTAAAGGCTATAGGCAACACCATTCTTATGACCTGGACGTGAAGTAACATTAATCTCTTTATAGATCGGCTTCCCACCAAGGTGTTGCCCTGTCTGGGGCATTTCCAGGAAGGCACCAGCACACCAAGTCAGGCGCTCTAAGCTATAAGGAAGCACTGAAACAACAGGTACGCTAAATAAAGTGTATACTGTGGGCAAAAACACCTGTGTCAGTAATGTCAGTTTTAAATCATGAACTTCTGTGAACGACACTGAACTGTAGTATGGACTGTGTTGTTGTGTGGACTGTGTTGTAGTGTGGAGTGTGAGATCAGATTACCAGGGGCAGTTGACTCTGATAGTGTCACTGTGGGAGCGTTGAGATCCTGAATATTGACGCTCCTCACTAACCAGTTTAGTGACCACAGTGGACCCTGATTTTAATTTCCCTGTGGTACAGATACAGGAGAGACAGGAGAGGAGGAGGCAGGAGAGGGAGGAGCTAGCACGCTACGACGCTAAGATAGCGGCAGAGATGAAGACTTATGAGCCCTGGGGAAGAGGAGGGGGTGGGGCTCCACTCAGAGATGATGGAGGAAACCTCATCAGTAAGGCCACACCCATCTCTTGTGTGTGTTTCTGTGTGTTGGTGCTTCTGCCGATACTCCCATTCTTCACTAGTCATTGTAAGGCACATCATACAACTGTGGTTCCAACCTTCCAGCAGTCCACATGGTGTTTGTAAGGAGTGTCTGTCTGCAGGTGATCTGAACCGCATGCACAAGACCAACGAGGAGGCGTATATGAACCCCGAGACCCGCTACAGAGGAGCAGACAGGACAGACCCCTCATCACACAGCGTGTCGGGTAATGTGGGTGTGTGTGTGTGTGTGGGTGTGTGTGGGTGTTTGAAGTTCTGAAGGTTCTTTCTGACTCCCACACTTCTGCAGGCACTCAGCCTTCTCCCCACACGAGGGGCAACATCTTCAACGAGCCCCCAACCCCCCAGCACCTCCGGGAGCAGGAGGAGTACAAAGAGAGTCTCAGACAGCAGGTACGAGGCACCTACACATCACCCCCACCCTCCTCCACCCTGATGGCACACGGGCTATGATTGACAGTATGGTGCTTTGTGACTTTTGCAACGGACAGATCGAAGAGAAGAGAAAGATAGAGGCGGACAGGCGGGAGAGGCTGAGAGCGGAGGAGGAGCGGGAGGAGCGCCGACTGGCGGAGCAGAGAGTGCGCATCCAACAGGAGTACGAACACGAGCAGGAGAAGAAGAGACGAAAAGAGATGGAGGTGCACCACCCAAACCCCTATCGTCCCTCACAAACACCACCTCACAAACACCCCCCCTAACCCCCCTCACAAACACCCCCACCCCAACTCAAACAGCACTCCCCCTCCCCTCCACCCACCCACCTGCCTTCTTTTAAGCGTAAACGTGTACCTTCCTCCTGACTGAATAGCTCAAACCCCTGCCCAGTCTGCCGGTCTACTCCACTGGCCTTTTATAAACATACTGAATTCCTGCATCAGTACATCAGTAGTTTTGGTGGAAGGTTTCTAGTCACCCTGTGGAATGCTCTGACCAAGGCACTGTGCACACAGTGTGATTGACAGATGAGTAGACACGCCCCTTTATTCTCACTTTGTTTTTCTCCAGGCTTTGGACCTGGAACATCCACAGGGTCCAGATTTTTTATTTATTTTTCTCTGAGCACAAATTTGCACAGCTGCCAGAACATTAGCAGATCTCACCAAATTCTCCCAAAGGGTTTCTGACGTAAAACTGCTGTCCTGCATGTAAACGCGTGAGGAGAACATCTGTGGTGATGGTGTGGGGCTTCCTGTCTCATGTACGGCAGGCGTCTCAGACATGGTCTTTCTGAGTGGGCACCTGCTCTCTTCTTACACAGCAAAGTGCGAAAAACCAGGAGATGGTGCGTCAGGCGGAAGAACGGCGGCGAGAGGCCGAGAGGAAGAAGAAGGAGCAAGAGGAGAGGGAGCGTGAGGCCGTGAGATTGCAGTCTGAGTGCGAGAGTCAGGCTCTCCAGCAGGTCCGCTGTGCGCTCCCACACCGTGCCATTACCCGTCAGGTATCAGACGCTGTAGGTCTGATTCTCATCTGATGGGGTGAAATGTTTCTCAAATGTGAAGGACTGGAGGTCAGAATCGCCACCCATCCCAACATTACAGAGGAGAATGGGCTACCAGCAAGCAGACAGACAGCCCTCTGCAGACAGACAGCCCTCCTCTGCTCGCACTGTGAGTGACACACACACACAGAGACCACAAAATTATCAGTTTCTCTAGTTTTAGATGGGTATGTGTTTTACTACACTGAGTAGTTTTGTTTTATTCAATAAACTACTGGCAACATTTCTTCCAAATTCCAGATAAAAGTATTGTATTTTAGAGCATGTTTTTTTTTTTTTTTTTTTTTTTTTTTTTTTTTTTTTAAATAAAAATGACTAATGGTCAAAATAACAGCATTTACAGAAATTTCAGACCACAAATAATGCGAAGAAAACAAGCTCACATTCATTTATAAACAACACAGTACTAATATTTAAATTTAGAATGAGTCGAGAAATCAATATTTGGTGGAATGTTGTTGTCCCATGTGTTTGCTGCTTGGCCTTGTTTTTATGAAAAGCAGTTTTTGCCCTAACCCCACATTTTCCAGATGGAAGTAACCCGATGTTCACTGTTGAGTTCAGATCTCAGGGCCCCCAGCCCTATGCTGGTTGTGTTCTCACCCCTGACCTTCTGTTTACTCACTGCATTTATTACAATGTTCACACATCACCAATAAACCCTCGATAGCTAAATTGCAGACTAAAGATGTCCTTGGTTTGTGTATGTGTGTGTGTGTTCAGGTTTATTCCATCTCTCCACCTGGATCTCCACCTGTGCCTGCACAGAGGAACCAGATCAGGGCCACAGGTAAATCACACCACCTTCAAACATGGCAGAACCATGTCCACTTTAGTTCTAGGTATGCTGCAGATCCTAACCCTGACCCCTAACCCTAAATATGAGCGATCATGTCTATGCACTAGCTCTCAGCAGGGAATTGTGCATTAACTATCCTGAGATAAATACCCACACTGTGTGTGTGTGTACATGAACGTGGGACAGAGGAGCGGCAGGGCGTGATTAGTGAGTTGTCAGCACTGCGCAGACGGTTGAGAAGTGAGCAACGGCGTCTGGAAGGACAGTTACTGCAGCCCAACAGAGAGGACACACCTGGTCCCCTCCCCAGCAGGTACCTGTTTCTCTCAGCTAAGACCCATGCTCTACATTTGTTTCCATATAAAGGTTTGAACGTGATTGTTCGTTTGTGGATGTGTCGAGGGTTCATGGAGACATTAGGGTCAAATGAACCCTGCAGCCAGAGTGCTCATTAACTCAAAAGGTTAATGTCCAGGGCTCCAGTCGTCAAATGCAGAGCTGTTTGTGGAATATTTAAATGACCACTGATCCTGTGCCTGTGTTGACTAATTCAAATTCTAGTCTTTGTTGTCTGTTATAGATCTTATATGTATTTCACACTTCTAGTCATCAGCAGTGATCCCTGTATTTTAGTATTCTAGTTCATTGGTATCTTGGACTCTAACCTCCTGTACTGTACTAGGATATATTCTATGAGGAAATGACTTTTGTAAGTCACACTGGATAAGAGCGTCTGTTAAATGCCATAAATGTAAACACAAATGCGCTGTTTAGCTGCACAGCCAGTGAAAGGGCAAGTTTCTCTCTATCTCAGTACAGGAATCTCTCACATTGACCATCTGAACTGTGTGAGACCAAAACCCTCTGAACTTTCTGAAGCACTTGAGAAGTTTAGGGTTTTTCTTTCAGAGAGTAGAAGTTGCTCGCATGCACCAGGTCCTACTCTGTGTGTGTGTGTGTGTGTGTGTGTGTGTGTGTGTGTGTGTGTGTGTGTGTGTGTGTGCGTGCGTGCGTGCGCAGAGAGCATCCCCCGCAGGACGTTTTTGACATGGCGCGGTTACGGATGCAGGTTCCAGCGAGGCGGCCCCCCTCCACCAGAGCAGCTAACAAACATAACATTCAGGACTTCAACCAGCTCAAGCACAGAGGTAAGGCAGCCTGGGTGGCAGACAGACAACCTATGTATGACCCACCGTACAAGCTGAGTTCACCCAGACGTAAAGTGCTGGTCTCACCCTGACTCAGGATAAGTTCAGATTCACTTCCCATGTCACTCCTAATCTTGGTGTACCATGTCCAGCTGTGTTGCCTGCACGTGTGTTCACGTCTCCAGTCTGTGGTGTTTGGAGGGGGGACATGCGTAGTGGTGGTCTTGGGTCATCACAGTGTGCTGAGGTGTTCAGATGAAGGAAGGAAGGATTTCTCCTTCAGGGTGCTGCAGGAAGAGTTTCTACACCGGTGTGTGTGTGTGTGTGTGTGTGTGTGTGTGTGTGTGTGTGTGTGTGTGTGTGGGGGCGGCGGGCAGATGGCGAGTCTCGAGAAGCAGTGAGGCAGACACACCCTGAGCCGCCCACTGATGATGCCAGTCTGGACATACAGCAACAGGCCCTACTGAGGGAACAGCAGCGCAGACTCGCTAACCTGAGGAGAGCAAGGGCTAACGGTCTCATACACAGATCACTTCCTGTAGCTTCTGAATTCTCCTGTTTGTTTGATATTTCTTTCATGTACAAGAAGTTATCAAGAGACTCCCACAAACACCTCATTATCCTTAATCCTAACCCTAATCATTTTGAAAGACCTGGGACACACTCAGTGACTTTTTGACCCAATGGGAGTGTGTCAGAAATGAAAACAACACGGTTCAAACCAAGCCCTGTTTAGACAGTTCTCATCTGTTAATGGGTCCCTTTAATTTCTACATCCTTTTAGCTGTCAGAGCGCAGGAATTCAGCACGTGTTAATGAATCAGGGAGTTGAGAACACACACTCATTCCTGCTCTCTGTATGTACTGACTCCTCTCTAATCCCTCTAGATTATTTTGACCTGTCTTCACCAATGAAGGTTGCTCAGATGGTGAGTGGTAGAGATGTGATGCTCTTTCTCTCACTCCATTCTGGGGGGTGTTTCAGGGTAACTGCCCCCAACCACCCCTGCTGACACCCCATTTATCCTGATGTGTTTACAGCCCCAGAGCAACACCAACGACCCTGAGAGAGACGCCCCACTGCAAAGCGCTTTCATTGGTGAGCTCCTGTTCAACACATCCAACATTTAATACAGAGTCTGGTGCCCCGCTGAAGCACAAGCAGGCGAGGGAGGTGCCTCACAATGCCCATCCTCACTGGGCATGCTCAGACTTCCACACTCATTCATACAGTACTGTGAACGTCCTGACCAGCCTGTTGAAAGGCAGATGTGTTCCAGCTCACATAACCTCCATGCAGAAGCATTTGTACCCTGAAGTTCTTCAAATTTCCAGGGACCCAAAACATTACACTGCAGTTTATGGAATTTGATTAGAAATAAATTGTATAAATTTCTAGAACATTTATTCTTAATTTGTAGGTTTCAGTGTTTAAAGTCTTTCAGGACAGGTATGTGCTTATCATTCAGAAGCAGGCAAAGAATCCTAAAGAATGCAACTCAAAAATACTACTAAAGAATACTACTTAAAGAATACTTAATGAGTGCGTTACCCCATGAGGTTCGGAGCAGTTTACTGTCTGCTTATCAAATAAACCGAGTGTGTTGGACACTTTGGTTCTGTTCCTGTGCAGATCCCAGTGGTTATAAACTGACGAGGCAGTCAGCCAATCATATGGCTGGCCCGGGCTCTGCGCGAGAGAGAAGACGGCTGGCGCGCCAGCCAGACGGCGCTGATGTAAGTCCATCTAGTGAAGGACAGAACGATGATAATGGAGTTGGTGAAAGGGTGCTGGTTCAGATCCGTGAGGCGTGGTGTGAACGTTCTGAGCTGCTTCTGTGTGCAGGACGTAGTGAGCTCCAGCAGGGAGGGCAGCCAGCTCACCCCCACCTCAGCCAGCAGTCTGCACCTGGAGAGGCTCCACCAACGTAACCAGAGACGTCTGACAGCGCTAGGCGCCATGAGCGAGTCAGGCTGGAGGTCAGGTGAGGAACCTGAAAGCCACACACCACAGCTAAGGCTGCATGGTTGAGTTCCTGATATCAAACCTGACTTGTTTGATATCAGGTTAGTGCTTGATAAAGTAGGGTCATAGAAATTATTTCTTCTATTAATTTTGTGGACAGACTTTTTCACTGAATATTCTGGAGTCAATTACCCGCAAGTCACATTGACTAATATATACACTGATGTGATATCAAAGCTTGTAACGTCTTTACGCTCCAGGGGACATATCCGCTGACGAGGGAGACGACCTTTGGCAGCAGACCCCATCTCCACCCCCTGCCAGGCGCATTTCCACAGCAACAGTTGCCACAGAGTCCTGGCTACATCCTGGTACCACGGAGACGCTGAATTGGTTGATGGCCGGTTGTGGGCCAACCAGCCACAACCCTGTGCCCACCGCATGGGAAGGGCCGTCCACCTATCACGGCTAGACTCAGGGTCTGGTTTAGATGCAGTAACAGGTGAGCACGTCCTCCAAACGAGGAGGAGCAGATGGACGTTAGCTAGCGTGAGACCGTCCATCCCGCTGGCCAGCAGAATGCGTGAGCAAGAACACTGACCATCAAGTGCTACGATTACACATCTGGTACAGATTTGATATATAATAGTAGGACGGATGTGTTTTTACCAAATGCTTTTTTCCCTGTGTGAGATGGTTGAGAAGTGTAATGGATGTATAACGGACCTGCACTTTCGAGTGCTGATAAATACCTAATGCAGTTTGGGATTTTCTGAAAATTAATAAATTCTATTTTATTTTTGACTGTCTTTGCTTGTTGAGTATAATTTCCATTAGGGAGAAAAATATGAACTCTTAAGCATGCAGTGCTGTAAACTAAATTCAAAAACCTTTATTGACCTATGACCTGGTTAGGATGTGTGGGATGATGACCAGGATTGTACAGAGTTGTACAGATAATTTATTCCACATAGAAAACTTTACAGGGCTGTACCATTATACACATCTCCGTGGTAACCAGAAAGCTTCTGATTACTTGCACCGTTGCCATGGTGAAGCGCAGCTAGTTTCTTCATAATGTCCTATACAATACAGCCTATCTCCAAACCAAGCAGATTTAAATATATTAGCTGCGTAATTTTGTACACATACAGTGAAGCTTACATTAGAGGGTTAGATAGAACAGTGGTGCTGCTGCAGCTCACATTAGGTTGCAATCATACGTTTGTGTGTCTGCAAGTTCCAGTTCTGAAGGATCCCAGGTGTTGCCTTCATGTTTCCTTAAAAAAGCATCAGTACATATAAAATGGAATAATTTAAATTTTTATATATATATATATATATATATATATATATATATATATATATATATATATATATATATATATATAAAGTTGATATTGTATTAATTAGAAATCTCACGGGACAATCTGGGAAAAATGGCATAGTTAAATAAATTATCACAGAAGTAAAAATCTCCAGTGCATTTGAAAATAATTAAGTGCAGCAAATTCAGAGAAAACAAACAAAAAATCAGAAATAAAATCTAGTGTTATGAGATTATATTACAAAGCTGCTTTTCTGTACATCTATCTTAATCCAAAGAGCGATTCATGCTAATGTTAGCCATTAGCAGTGCAAAATTAAACAAAAAAAGAGAATCACTGAGTAACATGTATTACTCATCCTTTGATATTCATCACTTGCTTGATGTTAAAACCATTTCATCATCCTTTTGACAGGTTTAAGATTATGTAAAGACAAACACACAGTTTTGAATTATATTCCCTCTTTCCGAGAAACTCGGAGGTCAAGTAATTGAATAGTTAAGATCCTGCAGGTAATTGAGTCTTTTGTACAAGTCTATTGGTCATTTGTCCACGTGATGGAGGACGGATCCTCTTTCAGAGTTATCTCAGTGGAGACAGCAGCGGGCGTGGGAAGGGGGTCTACCAGTACTTTCAACACAATCACCTAGAAACCTTACCGATACACTCTCCTCTTCTCCAGCCTCTCTGGCGCCCCTCGCCACGGAGATAGATCAGGGACCAGTCATGTTATTAAACTTGGACGGCCGATGGAACAAGCGACATCCGAACCGCTGCCACAGAGGGGGCAGGCACCTCTGTCTCTAGGCCTCACAGGGAGCCCCAGGGTTGGACGAGCCCTCTGGACACACCCCCTGCTCAGGCTCCAGGGCGGGGGCAATCTGGAAGACCATGCCGATGCGCAGGAAGAACTTGCGCAGCACGGCTCTCAGCTCTGGGATGAGGTCGAACTGCATGAGCTCACACAGCAGGGGGTAGTAGCGTGTGGCGTGGGCCTTGAACTGGGGACACACGTACACGAGCATGAAAGCACACGCAGGCACACATGCTTGTACAATTACACTTCTGCACGCTCAGGTGTAATGACAGCAGATTTAACTGATCTTAATTTGCGTTGTCAGTCTCAAACTAGGATAGATTTGATAAAATCAAATGCACAGAAAGCCCGTAACTACGCTATGATTCTCTTTCATATTTGCGTGAGTAGGTAGTGAGGGGACTCCCTGAAAGAACTGAGCTAGACCTCAGGGAAGCAACACTTCTGTAGTGATCATTTGTTACTGTTCATAATTTGTTAAGATGAGTGTCTGATCTTGACTCAGTCATTCATCAGGAGTGCGGTTAAGATGGATTACACGCTGTCTGCTCAGTCACTCATATATCTCTGGGCTGAAGACACTTCAGAGAACTGCAGCCCTCAGAGAAAATAAACAAGCCTGGCTTCAGTATCAATGAACTGGTTTTTAAATGATCTGGTTTGTGTGTGTATCCAGCCCTGGGGTCAGGCACTGATCATCCAGCTGTTTTATTTGGGTTTTGGACCCAATTCTGTCCCACTACTGTTTAACTGATCAGTTCTACTCATTCTAGATGGAACTGTCAATGATGAACATCTTTCACTGTGGCCTGTTCTTCATGATGCACCGTTTCAATAGTGAACTACTTTACCACGGAAAATAAAATGCGTATAGAGTCTCCAGCACCCAGAGCTGCTCACCCTGTCATCACTGATCTTCAGCGCTTTGGTGAGGAAGAGGAGTAGCAGGTTGGTCCAAGCCTCACGGTGGCTCTCCGATGTCAGGGTGAGGAAATAGGCCACAGCATCACTGCACACACTAAACACAAAGGCTGCACACTGAATACACACCCCACACACACCCAGACCGCACACTGAATACACAGCACATACACAGACCACACACACCATAAACTGAACAAACTGCACACAGAATACAAACCACACCCACACACACTACTCACACGCACACTAATTACCCATCAAATCCATGGACACACACACACTCTCACATAACCAGTGCAGTAACCACACACACTAGTGGAAAGACATCCAGGGAAACTCTCCTGAGAAGCTCAGGACCCAGTAGCAGATTATGGAATATTCCATAATCTCACAATAAGGGCGTAATGTGTGTCTTTACGTCCAAGCAGAGTTTACAACACTCCTCCTCAGTGGGTTTCTTCCACCTTGACTTCAGACTCTTCACACTGGACTCACCCTGAGCCCTCAAACGTTCCCGCTAATGAGATGTAGAAACTCTGCTGTCCCTCACTGCTACTCTGGAAATCCACAGCTATAACACCAGCAGGCAAAAACCCCCACAGCCTAAAACTGCTGAATGTACACGATATTAAGTGTGTGTATCATCTCAATAAAGATTATACTCTCGTGGCTAACTATGGCTGGGAGGAAATAATCTCCACACTGTAATCTGAAGAGGCCAGAGCAGCTACATCCATCTCAGCGGGCTTCATTACATACACAGATTACGCTGCGGCGTGTGTGTGTGTGTGTGTGTGTGTGTGTGTGTGTGTGAGAGAGAGATCTTACTTGAGCAGACGTGTCTGCACCTCCTCCCAGGCATCCTGCCTTCCCGGGTCCATGTACATACGGAAGAGGATCCGCAGGCCACAGGCAAGACTGCTGGTCTCCTGTTTCAGGAGGTTGGGCTTGGACTTCCCTTTGAAACCTGACACACACACGCGCACACACACACACACACAGTGTCCATGTCAAAGCAGAGGATCTGTACACCAGACACAAATTCTTTGCAGTAGACAACCCAAGATGACCTATCAGATAAGTGTGTGTTCAGTGATCGGATATCAGATAAGTGTGTTTTCGTTGAACGGATATCAGATATGTGTGTGTTCGGTGATCGGATATCAGATAAGCGTGTGTTCGGTGATCGGATATCAGATAAGTGTTCAGTGAACAGCCCTTAGAGATACAAACTATAAAATCACAAATCAAGCAATTTTGTTGGCTCTCAGTAGGAGTTTGACATTTAGTCATGAGAAGGTGCGCTAGCAGACGTAGGGTGTGGGTGTGTGCACGTGTGTGTGTGTGTGTGTGTGGGTGTGTGCTTGCGTGCGCACGTCGGGGACGCACCAGCCCTCCAGAGGGCAGTCCTCTGCTCGTGACTGGAGTTGAAGGCCTTGGCGAAACTGTGAGACTCCAGCAGGCAGTCAAGGAGTTTGAGGAGCTGCTCAGAGGTCAGGTAGCGGTACATGCCCTGATCCTGAGTCTGCACGTGGACATCCGTGTCCAGTGTGTCCCTCTGCACCGCACGCACCAGGACACAGGAACAGACACAAACGCAGACACACACACGTAAGGGTTCGAGTTAAGGTTCAGTCTGTGGTAAAGGTGTAAGTCTTAAAAATAAGCTCACTCAGAAATGTAAAAGAACATTAAACTACAATATACGCACATGCGCGTGCACACACACCCACACGTACACGGAATCACGCGCACATTAACAGATTATCAGACACATGACCATGTGTGCACACACATACACAGGCCTGCTGAGGCAGGCAGAGACACACACACACACAGACAGACACAGAAGTGTTTTAAATTCATTCGTGTAGGTGTATTTCTGCACCTGGGCAGCAGCGAAGTTCTCAGCGTCCTCCTTCTTACTGGTTGCCGGGAAGAAGACGATGTTGTCGATAGTCTGGATCAGCTCCAGCTGGACCACACACTTAATTAGGAGAGCTGAGAACAGCCTTTGCTCCTGAACGTCTGCAGGACACACACACGCCCACACGTACACATTAACTAAAGCTTTCCCTTTTAATCAGTTGCCAGTGGACCAAATAGAAGTTTGAAAGCTTAAGTGAAAATGTGTCCCCACATTGTGTCCCCACACCCCGATACCGTGTCCCCACTCAACTCTGGACTTGCCTGATGCCACACTGTACTGACTCTGTCTCCTGTTCTCCACACTGCTCATGGACGGGTGGTCCTCCACCCGAGTCTGGATATCCAAAGACTTCTGGGATATGGAGTCCTGCCAGCGACAAATGACAATGCGATCAGCAGCAAAATAGGAACTATAAACAAATAACCTAAAAACATTCGGTAAAGTTTAACTAGGCTGACAAACAAATGTTGCCAAGAGGAACAACAAAGTGTAATCCTGTCCTAAAACGATCACAAAGAAAACACACACACTCACTCACTCGTTTGCTTACCAGCTGTCTGTCTGAGTCCAGTTGTCTCGTCTGATCGCCCTCGGCAACCGCCGGCCTCCACGTCAACAACCTGAGAGAGAGACAGGACACAGATAATCAAACCCCTGCTTCAGATGGTATTGATCCACTGCACTGACAGCTCGAGCCAGCAGGGGGCGATGCCAGGCAGGACTCACGTGTGCGGGATGGTGGTCTTGAAGATGTCTAGCATGCAGCTGCATGTCTTGTCCCAGGTCTCAGGTGCAAACTTCTCTCCATTCAGAATGACCACGTTCTCCAGACAGTTGGTGCCAGACCGAGCGAGTTGCTCATTATCTGTCAGGGGAAATGGAGAGAGAAAGAGAGAGAGAGAGAGAGAGAGAGAGAGAGAGAGAGAGAGAGAGAGAGAGAGGGGTTAGAGGAGGAGGTGAGGGTGGTTGAGGGTTGGTGAGGGTAGTTGAGGGTGGTTGAGGGCATGTAAGGGTGGTTGAGTGAGGTTGAGGGTGTGTGAGGCTGTGCTATGGGCTCTCTCTCACCTTGTGAGGGTGTGTGAGGGCGTGTGAGGCTGTGCTGTGGGCTCTCTCACACCGTGTGAGGCTGAGCTGTGGACTCTCTCACACCGTGTGAGGGTGTGTGAGGGCATGCGAGGCTGTGTGAGGCTGTGCTGTGGGCTCTCTCACCTTGCTGCACACACCAGTAGAGCTGAGAGAGGATGTTGTCTAGCAGAACTCCACTAAGAGACTCGAAGTACTGCGTGAACACGTCACAGATGGCATAAAGGGCATGGTTGCACGTCGTTGTCATCCACTCTGCCTTCTGCACAGACACACAAAGATTAAACTCAGACACACGAGCAAACCAGAGCTCAGATTGGACCAATCAGAGCTGGAGCAGACCAGTGCGGCGAGACTGACCTCTGTCTGTTGCTCGGGCAGCTTCATGTTGTCGAAGATTCTGAAGACGATACGGAACAGGTCCTGCCACCAGTGCTTCTCATAAGTGTGACCGTAGGTTTTCATCACCTCGAACATTACCGTCAGACCCCTTAGAGAGAGAGAGAGAGAGAGAGAGAGAGAGAGAGAGAGAGAGAGAGGAGAGAGAGAGAGAAGTTTAATCACCTCATCTACTTCACTGTAATCATGCAAACACAACAGGACTGCCATCGCACCAAACTCGAATCGTACATTTATGTTTCAGACTCACTGAAGACTGAAGACATGAGGAACTTCTAGAACTACCCGATGTTGTGAGACTACAGTTTATACAGACAATATCCAACAACTGAAAAGCCACAGAGAGTTTAACCGTGTTGGTAGAGATTAGAGGTTTGAGCATAGAGGTTCCCTTTTTTTGGTTAGCACAAAAGGCTGGTCTTGACCAATGAGCTAGCAGAAGTGATGTTAACCCTTGCTGGGTTGTGAACATGGATACGTCGCCGCACACACCTGGTCCTGACGTCCAGTTTGCATCTGTTGATGATACAGGACAGTTCGAACAGGATAGGGAACCACCCTCGCACCCAGACTCGGTCCTCCGGGGCAACGTTCATGTCATCACTGGTGTAGTCTTTAAACGCCTGCACGGGCCAACACACAGTGTCAGGGATTCAGACATTAAGACACATGGACTCCTGCTCCCAGTGCAGCTCTCGCTCTGTGTTGCTGTAACACCAGTCTGAAGTGTTGCACTCTTGGCTGACCTGAGGTCTGTCGGAGACGTATTTAGCGCAGTGGCGGATGAGGCGGATGGCCTCCATGCTGGTGTCGGGGAAGGAGGCATTGCAAGCAAACTCAGACAGACATTTCACTGCATCCTGGAAGGAGTCGATGGTGGCGGGGAAATGTTTCTCAAATACGTTCGCTGTGAGAGAGGAGAGAGTGACTGCCAGCGCCCCCAGGGAGTCACTATACAAAACTACAGAACACAGCCAATCTCGGCCAAAAGACTGAAAAGAAATTTATGGCCATCTCTGGTCCACCACCATGTTCTGTTTTGTCAGGATTTCCACAGACACTGTATCAATGATGGATAGCCTTGCTAAGAGCTAGCCAGAAGACTACATCCAAAATCTACATCCAAGGCAGGCGACTTACTGACGATGTGTCCGGTGGTCTGGAAGGCCAGCTCCACGATGCTCTCGTCCTGGTCGGACGCAGCCAGATGGAACACGGAGAAGATATTCTTCCAGCCGGAGCGGATGTTCCCTGCCTGGGAGTTCACCATCTGAGCAATGCAGCGCACTACCATGTCCCTGATAGTGGGTGACCTGTCGGTGTCAACAACACACACACACGCGCACACACACACACACACACACACACACACGCACACAGATATCAGTCCTACCCGCCATCATGTCTACAGGAGTTTTCTCCTACATGTAAGGAATTCCTGACTCGAGTCTCTTGTCCAGTGAGGAAAATAAAGGCTCTGTTGAACACATGAGGAGGTGGGACTAAACTCAAAACACACAAACAAGAGCAGGTGGTGAGGGGTCGTGGGGTCATGGGGTCGTGGGTGCAGGCCTGAGTCAGACTGAACTTCACTCCCACGTTATGTCAACACATAGTGAAATGTGGAACTGGGGCCCTGCGTGGCCACACACACACGCCATAATCACACCCCTCGAACATCCTGTTGACTTTTTACTGTAACAATATGGCGGGAAGAACAGGTCTGGACATCTTTAACTCCATACACATGACTCAGGATTAGAACATCACCACCAGCCAACTACGAAACCTGAGGTGTGTTATTCCTCTGAGGTGTGTGTGTGTGCGCGCGTGTGCATGTGCTTACCTGTTCTTTTTCATTATGTGCTCAAACGGCCGTAAAAAGTCCTTCTGAAATCTGAAATTAGCCAATTCTCCTTTTTCTAAAAATTTCATGGACAACTGTCTGAGGGAATCCACTGCAAAGATAGCAACATCCTCGTTGGGATTACAGCCAACCTGAGAGAGAGAGAGAGAGAGAGAGAGAGAGAGAGAGAGAGAGAGAGAGAGAGAGAGAGAGAGAGAAAATAGGGAGATAAAGAAATGACTTGTATAATCCCTCACATGACAGCACTCGTACATCTGAGACGTCTACTGTTGATGAGTCCTGCTCACGGCAGTGGTCTCTCACCTTGTTGAAGTGATCACCGATCACCTCCCAGATCCTGGACCACTGCAGGCGGATGCGGCCCATGTTGTAGTAGGAGATCTCCACAATCTTCTGCAGGCTGAACATGCGTGGGTGTGTGGGAGAGGCGAGCTCATCCATGGACACCGCACACAGCCAGCGCACAAAATCCACTGCAAACAGTGTTCCTAAGTGAGCTCTCCAAAAATGCCCCTCCAAGACAATCACAAAGCTACGCAAAGTAATAACTACATATAATTTATTGTAATTATATGATGATAAAACAACACCCACCAATAGCGTTACCGTCCAATCTAGTAGACCCTGTAAATATTCTACAAAAATGAAAACCATGACAATATTAGTGATGATATTAACCAGGGATTTGTTATTATAGTGTAAGGAAATCTGGAGATTGAGATGAGAAACGTCTCTGACCTGTCGACAGCAACCACCACGCTCTGGGAGCTGGTCTCACCGATGGACTCCTGGATACTGGCAATCTGCTTACGGTCCACATTACCTCCCACTGAGGAAACACACACACACATACACACACACACAGAATCAGCCCTGGTGTGGCAGATCCATTTTCAAGGCTGTCAAGGTGTTTTTGCACATCTGGTCCAGATGTTTGCTCTCTCTGGCAGCCAGCACACTTGTGGTAGGTGCTCAGAGCTCCTGGGAAACGAGACAAAAAACACTGGAGACTGAGGGTCCCAGCAGAGCAGTCTGGGTTTAAACGCTACGACCGGATGTGTGTTATGATGTTGGTATTGGTTCTGGTTCTGATGTTGGAGTACTGGTACTGACCGAGGCCCAGGTACTCGTCTGAGGTCTGCTCTCTGGCACTGCTGATGAAACCGTCTTTACCCCGGGCGCTACCAGAGATGTAACGGGTCTTCACACCTGTCCCGATGAGCTGGGCCAGCTCCAACTGACTAATGCACTTCAGAATCTGCAGGACACACACACACACACACACACACACACGTGCAGACACGCAGGCACATACCCCTTTGTTGGACAAGCAGGAAGTAGTGATAAAAAGCTGTGAGGTTCCTCTAAATGTCAGAAAAACTCTGGAAGCCGAGTGTGTTTATTATTTGTAGGATGCTGATGTTTAGGAGTGACAGACGTACAGTGTCACGTTAAACACAACTTCTGTGTGGGTCTGCACACGCGCGAACGTTCAGTGTGATGTCTGATGTGGTCTCGTGGTGGTGATCAGCACACACAGCTCACCTCATGCCAGGAGTTTCCCAGGTAGTTTCCGTCTGTGTGCGCCACAGTGATGAGTGTTTTAATGGTGTCGATATTCTTCTGCTTCATCTCTGTGATCCCCGAGCTGGCTGTGAGGAGGGTGAACCTCGCCAAGGCCTGAACGTATGCATCACGCTCCAACTGGAAGGAACCACAACAGGCCAACATTCAAGAACTTCCCTCCACTGGCCAAAGTGGTACAGCCTGTAAATGTCTCCTCATATTCACTGTAATAGCACAGCCTATAAATATGCCTCTCTTGTGGGCTCTCTGTGATGGTACAGCCTATAAATGTCTCCCCCTGTGCTCTCTGTGATGGTACCACCTATAAATGTCTCCCCCTGTGCTCTCTGTGATGGTACCACCTATAAATGTGTCCCCCTGTGCTCTCTGTGATGGTACAGCCTATAAATGTCTCCCCCTGTGCTCTCTGTGATGGTACCGCCTATAAATGTGTCCCCCTGTGCTCTCTGTGATGGTACAGCCTATAAATGTTTCCCCCTGTGCTCTGTGATGGTACAGCCTGCATGCATTTTACATCATTTAGCAGACACTCTTATCTAGAGCGACTTACAAAGTGCTTTGTCATTTCCTCATAGAATACATGCTAGTACAGTACAGTAGGTCAGAGTCCAACATACCAATGAACTAGAATACTGTAGAATACAGGGATCACTGCTGATGACTAGAAGTTTGAAATACCAAACAATCAATCAATCAATACTAGTGTTCAATAGCTCAACATTAGTACAAAATTTCCAATCTTTCATGTTAATAACATTAAAACTGGACCGCTAACTAGATCAGACTGCTAACTAGAGCCTTAACTGGCAATTAGAGCCGATGTGGAAATTAATGACACGGATTTTAATCCCAGGTGGCATTAAAAGTGCACGCACGAACAGCAGCTGAACGTGTCATCAGACCCGGGAAGAACCAGCGGCGGGTTTCCGGCTTTGCGCACCTGGATGGTGAAGATGCAGGCAATGCGGATAGCACAGCGAATGCCCTCCAGGCACAGAGATGCCACCTCGGGGTCGTCACAGTCCTGCAAGCCCACGCTGAAGGCAGCCAGGAAGGGCGTCCACGCCAACTGTGGACAACAGACCATGGGGGAGAGGTTTGAGGCCCCGCCCCTTCCTTTGACCCCACCCCTCCAAAGCCCCTCCCTCAGTAGTAGTACTGTAGTAGTGTGTGTGAGTGTGTCTGTACCTTAAACATGGGCCTCACGTGCTCCAGGTGTGTGGCGCTGGTGAAGGGTGCCTGTACGTGACTCACAGCCTCCATCAGGGCCTTGGCGGTCTTGGCCATCTGCTCCATCTCCACATTGTAGAGCAACCGCCTCTGTTTCTCACTGGCCACGCCTGTCCCAGCATCAGCGGCAGAGCACACACATTGCTCAGCCCACATCACCCTCACCCACCAACCACTGATCCCAGAACAGCCCTTACTTTCCTTTGCCGTCTCGCCGCACTTCAGTACATCAGCGATGAGGAATCAGTTTACTACTAAGCAGTTTTGCTGAGTCATTTTACCATTTCTGCTGACGTACTGGTATCATGTATTATGCAAGTGTGTTTGATAACATTAATGTAGCACTATAACTGATTAAAATTAATAAAACCAAACAGGACTGGACTAGCCTGAAACCATGCTGTTTACTAAACAAGATCCTGATATTGATGACATGGGAGGAGTTTCTGGTTATTTCTGTGAACAGCCGGGCGACAGCTAAGACAGACCCCCCTGGCACGACTCACTTTGCTTGCTTGATTTGAGGGTCAGTTCCTTTGTCTCCTTCATGGAGATCTTCTTGCCAGCGATTTCGTCGTAAATGGCTGACAGGTACTCCTCTGGCAGGTCCTTACTGTCATTAATCCCACGATTCATCTTTATATATTGTTCTTTGGTCATTTTATTCTTTACCTGTTTGAATCGGAAACGAAACAATAAAATCTCTCACTAGTTCTACTCATGCAGTTGGGCAGGTTCATGTTTTCTTGGACAAATGTTTCTCTCTACTCAGAAGATATTAACTTTTTTTTTTTGCACAGCCACGGGAAAAACAAAAATGTGTGTGAAATGGAAGGAGGTTGCAGCTGAGAAGTAGCAGCGTGAACACACTCGCCTGCGGACTGTGGAGGTCTGTGGTCAGCATGATGATGGAGTAAGCGAGAACATAAGCAGTGTCTGCACTCGCGAACAACGTTTGCCTACATAGAAAAACACGCAGATAAGACAGAAACAC
>NC_137497.1:44992005-45057005 GCF_041902795.1 Electrophorus electricus
GGGGTCAGGTCACGCTCATATAACGCACCTAGTTCAAGACAAAGCGGCTGGTAATACAGGTGGATGATAGCTCAAACAAAACAGTATCACGATACTTGATATTTTCACGATACATGTTGTGTGATTAGTTTTAAAGATAAAACACACACACACACACACACACACACTATGTCTGAAGTACATAGGAATGACAAAGTTGACTTTAATATGTAGATTTGCTGAGAAAAACCAAAATGGTGTAGATGGTTCCGTAATAGTACTGATAAGGCCGACGATATATCCAGGGAAGTATATTGTTATGTAATTTATCTTGACAGTGGAGACTCATCACCCATCCCCACCTGGTCATTAACTAGGTAGTAGCGGGTGTGTTAAATCAGGGACACGACGGATATACCCTCCGAGGTGGGTCACCAGAACTGTCGACACATTTCTTGTGTTGGCGTGAGCAGTGACTAACACATTCATCTTTGCACTGAACACTCAGTAATACATGGACAATAAAACCCAACTTCACGTTCTGTTCAAGGTTTTCTGCTTACACACGGGTGCAAATGAACATTCAACACAAGCTGCTTTTCTCTGCGGCTGAAATGGACTGAAATGTACTTATTCATGGAGAAATAAGCAGAATTGGTCTTTATACTTTACGAACTAAAGTCAGAAAGAAAAAAAAAGAAAAACTCCATGAAATAGAATAACCAACTACACAGCCTGAACAACAAGTGTCCTTTTAAAAACACCTGTGGTGACATCGGGTGAGCTTCCAGGGTTTATAACAGACCACTGAAGACTGTCTCGCCTACAAGAGCACCGCTGTAGAGACTCTCTCAAACGCCAGCTATCTCTGCTCTCCTCTAGGTCGCATCGTTTACCCCGCCTCCACACAGTCTCCCTGGTGGAAATTTGCACGGGTGACCGGCATCTCAGTGAAACACGCACTCTCAACCGTCTCGGACGACAGAATGAACGGGGCAGTTTCTGCTTGCCTGGTGGGAAAACACTGTTCCTGTTCCTGGACAGACCTTTCCTCCAATCCAATACCACGTTAAACCCACGTTTAACATTACAGAAGATGGATTTGTAAATCATATTTAATCTGTGCTTTCGCATTTTGAAAATTGTGTTCTTCTCTGGATCTCAGCTTCTCTGAAAACCATCTTCTTTGATAATAAAACATTTCCTCGGTCATTAGAAAACAACTGGAATCATGTTTAGTCCTGATCAGTCTGGATTCAATCACAATCCCATTTTCCAACGTTCTCCCGGTCCTGGACACGACACAAGCATGCGCTTACTTGGGATCCGGTGGTCCATCGGAAAGGGGCTTCATGGACAGCTTGCAGAGTGAGCGGAACACTAGGAAGGCATCCTTCTGCAGAATGTGTGAGAACTTCGCTATTGGTGCCGTCCCGGCTGGAGCCACACACTCCTGCAGCACAGAAAGACACGTGGGAACACAGGCTATCAGGACACACTCCCGACAGCAGGACGCTTCTGAAGCACCATATGCTGTGTAGTAGTGTAAAACAATACTATCTTTAAAATTCCAGAAAGATTCATTATTTATAATAAATTATAAATTAATTATATTAACACAACCTGATCAAATTAGTCATTTATTATGACATGTTTATAGCCTGGCGTCTAACATCACTAAACAAATCATGCATCTGTTTGTTAATACAAAAAGCTATATATAAAATATAAAATCCCTTTATCTTCAGGACAATCCTTAATATAGACAGAGTCAGCAGGAGGACAGGTCAAAAGTCCAAAGACTGACCTGAGAACAGTCTGTGTGGCAGGCCAAAAGCTCAAAGACTGACCTGAGTGTCACTGGAAGACACGGACAGCCGGTCATCGGGCAGGGATGGGGCGAAGCTGGCGGAGATTGGCGTGCCGGGGATTCCGTTTGCATGAACGTTCTCGCTGTCGCTCCCAAGGCCCCCCTCCTCCTCCAGGGAGGTGGGCGTGACCTCGGCTGGCTCCGCCTCCCCTGCTCGGCTCTCCATGGCATCTGAACACAGACAGACATGAGGCTCTGGGGGCTTGTTCAGCAATCCTTCCTTTGTCTTCTTTTTTGGATTCGGAGGACATCAGCGAGGCATGGTGGGTTAAACACACCTCCACATGAGCACAGCTCTCCAGAACATGGCTGTGAGTTCCCAGGGCAGGAATCAACACACCCAGTGTTTGAACCTCTGCCAGTAGCGTGGAGGTGTGGCCAGGCTGGGCAGGGCGTGGCCAGGTTGGGCAGAGGCGGGGCTTACCTCCTGCTATGGTGTTCACCACTCCCTGCAGGATGCTCTGTACGATCTCCTGAGCCTCGTTTTCATAATTTGGGCGCCCCTCATCCTCGACGTCTGTGCTGTTCTCAGCTGCGCCTTCACAGACACAAACACAGCTCCACTTGACTTTGGTTTCTTTATTTTATTTATTTTCTTCTTCTATTTCATTTATCTGCATCCATGTCTGTGTTCGTATGCGCTACTGTCAAAATAAACCAATTGTGATTCTGAATATTTGTTTCATGGGAGCCTTCTGTTCATTTACAGGGTAGGGAGAGTTATTACACACACACACACACACACACACACACACACACACAACCAGTGGTATTATAGCCTAGGTTACAGTATCAGTTTTTTAAAATTCTGTTTCTAATAAGGACATTAATAACTGGGATTGGAAACTGCCTCCAACTAAAGGAGGGTCAGAACACGGCACCATAGCGGAGTGACGTTATGGAGTGGAGTAATGGAGGATCAGAGTTGACACCCTTCTGTAACAGTGTCACAGATCACACTGTGACCAGCGGCTCCACGTCACTGAACAGAGCGGAGGACGGTAGTAACTAATGACTTGGGTGACTCACAGTTGATGAGAGTGAGTGTGTGTGTGTGTGTGTGTGTGTGTGTGTGTGTGTGATAGAGATAAAACAAACAACCAAACAAGGGAGCAAGAGTGTGTGTTTATGTTCATAACACAGGACATACAGCAGAAGAGCTGACATGAGGAAAAACTTTGTTTTAGAGAACACAAAGAAAGAGACCAGACGGGAAGACTTGCCCAGGGAGACGGGCGGGGGCACTACTCTGTGAAGATGGGCGGGGGCACTACTCTGTGAAGATGGGCGGGGGCACTACTCTGTGAAGATGGGCGGGGGCACTACTCTGTGAAGATGGGCGGGGCACTACTCTGTGAAGATGGGCGGGGCACTACTCTGTGAAGATGGGCGGGGCACTACTCTGTGAAGATGGGCGGGGCACTACTCTGTGAAGATGGGCGGGGCACTACTCTGTGAAGATGGGCGGGCACTACTCTGTGAAGATGGGCGGGGCATTACTCTGGGCGGCGGCTGTGGCTTGGTCCGCCTCCGTTTGTTCGTTCTCCACGGGGCAGAGATGGGAGCCGTTCTCCGGCTCAGGACTTTCGTAGGGGGGGCGATGCAGCTCTGCCTGGCCACCATTCAACTGCTGACTCAGGACCATGCCAGGCGTTCCGGGCGTTCCGGGCGTTTCTGGCTCCTGCTGACTGCAGGGTGATGGCTGTCGCTGTCTCTCTCGCTCCATCTGCTTAGCTTCCTGAAGCTGAACACACACACACACATCAGACTCAGACACTTCAGACTCAGACACACATCATTTTAACGGGCACGCTCCAGTTACAGAGATGTCGTTATGGGTCGCCCCTGGGCAGACCCCCAGAGCCAAACTGCAGAACATGAAACCCTGCACACAGAAAGCCAACATCTGCACTTATAAATGAAGGTTCTTCGTCAGAAAAAGATACAGAGAAACCAAAGAAGAACCAGGAATACCGCAGGACTGTTCTGTGGGAAAACACACGTCCCGCGGTCATGATAACCTAATGGTTTTGTTGGGTGCATGCAGGGGTGTCAGAGAGAGCAGTCGTGCTTGATCTGATGATCTGATGACGTCTGTGAAACTGTAAGGATGTTTATGAACGATATGAATGACAAATACACACTGTGATGAACAGAAAGAGTGTCAAAGGATTTAGTTTCCATCTGATGACAAAAACGTGCTTCACATTAAGCTGCTCGAACATCTGATTTTATGACACTTCACTGCCTGCTTTACACACTCTAGAATAACGTATGGAAAGTGTTTTTGATGAGGTGTGTGTATGTGATGAGTTTTACGAGTGTGCGAGAGTCAGACAATGAGTGGGAGACTCCAGGAATGAGAGCAAACTACATTCCTCTCTCTTCAACCCGTTTGCCCACACCACCTGGTGTGGGTGGAGGTGGGCGCCACCTGGAATGCGGCAGACAGGGCAGTGGGCGTGACAGTGGGCGTGGCAGCGGGCGTGGCAGAGGCAGCACTTGGTATGCAGCTCACAGAGACCTCCAAGCAGCACCCACGTCACCCTCTCCTGCTCAACAGAGAACAGACCCACAGACCCTAGACTGAGAGCACAGTATAAGACTCTCTGATGTAGTGTGGCCATGTGGAACATTTGTTAACCCAGAGCCACCAAAGAATAACATTAATGTGCTTTAGTTAAGCTTGAAGCCTTAAGGTCTGTAGAAGTTTCTGCACTGAGATGCTCACTGGTGAGCTGAAGAATCACAGTTTTTCCTGACCATTCATCAGTAGTTTGCCATCTTCGCTTCCAGGTCAGACGAGCCCACATCCGCCCTGAGAGGAACGGAGGAGCTGGCAAGCTAAATAAACACACCCAGGAATAAATTAAATAATTTCACCAAACGTACAAATAAACCGGAATATTTAAGATTCCCATGTATGGTAACCCACAGTAAATCTCAAAGCAATTGTGGACGTCCAGTCCAGTTTAAACTCCGGTAGATCAAATGGTTAAATAACGCCTGATTACTCTCACACACACACACACACACACACACACACACACACACGACCATGAAGTCAGCAACATCTACCAACTGACATGTCAAGGCCACTACATGTAAACTCATCTGACAAAACAGCTAGCCTGGCCATGGGACGTCGGAGATGGGTCGGATACGGGTCAGATACGGGTCAGATACGGGTCAGATATGGGTCTGAGCTGGCACAGGGCCAGGTCATGCGGAGCTTCTTTCAAATGCTGTGTAAAGGGAGTGCATCAAAGTCCTACAGTGAGGGACTTCATTGTTTTATCGGTATAAAATGATGCCCACAACGTGACCCCAGAGTGACTAATGCGGAACGTCTTCGCACATGCATACATACACGCACACACACACGCCCGCGCGCGCGCACCAGTATCACATCCTAGAAGTGATATCAAAGAGCTAAAAAACCCAAAAATCAAACAACAAACAAACAAAAAAACAACCAAACTGTACATTATGAATAAAAGAGAAAAAGGAGAGAGAGAGCACAGGGAGACGAAGTCTGAGAGGTTGCAGGACATGTATGAAGCTGACACACACACACCAGAGGAATTCAGATCAAGCAAACCCAAGACAGGCCCTGTTGCTCTTTACCTGACGGTCACGCTTTCTGGACGCCAAAGAGCAACTCATCTTGTGATTGGTAAGCTAGATTTTGAAAGGAGGGACGGGGAAGGGGAAGACAGCATCGATCAGAAGGAAGCCACGGTTAGACGAAGGCCGAGCGAGAGGAGCGGGCCAGCACTCACGGCCTGGTTCTCCATGCGGGCGAAGATTACGTTGAGCATCTGCGTGAGGGTGGCTTTGGCCGTGGTCTGGTTGATCAGGTTCTTGCTGGCCAGGTAGATGTTGTAACAGGTGCGCACGGCCTGCAGGACGGTGCCCTCGTGGATCTCGATGTGCTGGGACGTCACCGCCGTCAGCAAAGCCTGGTAGGTCAGAACAATCACAGAGCAGTGAGCGGACAAGGCATGCACCTGCAGTCCGGCAGATACGACCTGTGTGTCAGTATTCCTGGAGTGGGGAAGGTATGGGATTACTGCTGAACAGCGAAAAGATGGGGTGTTACCAGACTGCAGACGACGCCCCTGCCCTGCCCTCGCCCCGCCCCTCCAACTGGTGAGCCTGCACAAACAGCACTACACCAATTCAACTGGAGGAGGTGGGTCCTTTTGCGCTGCGTGCGTGCATGTGTGTGCGCGCACACGTGCGTGTGTGTGTATGTGCGCGCATGCATGGGGTGTTGTTTACACGGCAACCAATTAGTTATCTGGTAAATGCTAATCTTCCTTGTTCATTTTCTACACATAGCCCATGTCTCTAGGAGTGTACATACATCAGACACTAAACGTGAGCTCTCCAGCTACTGTACTCTCACACATAAATCACAACGCTGCACTTCCTTTCACATTTACAGACACTGCAGGAGGGTTAAATGGACCTTTATGATCTGTAGCTGGACTCCCTCGTCTGTCTGGGGGCCCTGGAAACAGCCACAGATGGTCTCCATGATCCGGTCGATCAGCTTCTTCCCCGGAGCTGTGCTGTCCGGTGCACTGCCCGTCAGGTGGCCGTAGGCTATGAGTTTCTACAAAATCACATACGTGTAGGAATGAACAATACATCAGATGGTAGCAGGAACCAGAGAAGCACTCTAACCAATCAGAGCATCTGAATTCTGTGCTGCAACCATCCTGACCAATCACTGATGTTCCTATTGTGTTATGTCTCTCAAATGCCTTAAATCTAAACACTACAGGAGACTCAATGTCTCATTATCAGAATGACCTTTTTTTTTTAAATAGTTTTATTTTGACAGAATTGCAGTGTGCAGCAAAATGACCTAAATGTGCCTGTTTTGTCACTGAACACTGACCTGTAAACAGTCCAGAGAGGTGCTGACAATTCGTGGGCATTTGGACTGGCATGCCAACTCGAACGGCAGGAAGTATTTATCTGCTTCAATGAAGCTGGTCTTGGATTTGATGGGTGGTAAAGTGCTGGAGCTGGACTTGCTGTCCCCAGCTGCTGAGCTACTGGGAGTCAGATAAGGACAGATGAAGGAGGAGCTGTGTGTGAGTGTGCGCGAGTGTGTGTGGGTGCGTGAGTGTGTGTGGGTGCGTGAGTGTGTGTGGGTGCATGCGCGCGCGAGTGCGTGTGTCTGCGTACACGCGAGTGCGTGTGTCTGCGTGCACGCGAGTGCGTGTGTCTGCGTGCACGCGAGTGCGTGTGTCTGCGTGCACGTGAGTGCGTGTGTCTGCGTGTGCGGGTCTGTGCGAGTGCGGGTGCATGTCTGTGCGAGTGCGGGTGCATGTCTGTGCGAGTGCGAGTGAGTGCGTATCTGTGTGCAGTTGCGAGTGTGTGTATGTGTAGGTGAGAGAGCGAGTGCGTGTGAGTGTGTGTGTGGGAGCGTGAGTGAGTGCGTGTGAGAGTGCGTGTGTGAGAGTGCGCGCGAGAGAGTGAGTGTGTGAGAGTGTGCGCGCGTGTGAGACTGCGTGCGTGTGCGTGCGAGTGCTTGTGTGTGTGTGCATGTGCACGCGTGTGGGAGTGTGTGTGTGAGTGCGTGCTTGGGTGTGTGCGTGTGCGCGAGTGGGTGCACGTGCGCGCACGTGTACGTGTGTGGGTGCGAGTACGTGTGCGCGAGTGTGTGTGTGTGAGTGCACGCGCGTGTGTGTGTGTGTGTGTGTGAGTGTGTAAGTGCATGCGTGTGGGTGTGTGTAAGTGCATGCGTGTGGGTGTGTGTAAGTGCATGCGTGTGGGTGTGAGTACGCGTGTGTGTGAGTGCACGTGTGTGTGCGCGCGCGCGCGTGTGGGTGCATGTGTGCGCACGTGTACGTGTGTGGGTGCGAGTACGTGTGCGCGAGTGTGTGTGTGTGTGAGTGCACGCGCGTGTGTGTGTGTGAGTGCACGCGTGTGTGTGTGTGAGTGCACGTGTGTGTGTGTGTGAGTGCACGCGTGTGTGTGAGTGTGTGTGTACATGTGCAAGTGCGTGTGTGCGCGGGCGAGACTGCGAGTGCGTGTGTGCGCGGGTGCGACTGCGAGTGTGGGTGCAAGTGCACGTGTGTGCGTAGATGTGCGTGAGTGCGAGTGCGTGTACATGTACGTGAGTGCATGTGTGCGAGTGCGTGAGTGCGTGCGCATGCGTGAGTGCGTGCGAGTGCGTGTGTGCGTATGTATGAGTGCGAGTGCGTGCGCATGCGTGAGTGCGTGCGAGAGTACGTGTGTGCGTATGTATGAGTGCATGTGTGTGTGCGCATGCGTGTGTGTGTGCATGCATGCGTGTGGATGCGAGTGTGTGGGTGTGCGTGTGGGTGCGAGTGAGTGCACGCGTGTGTCTGTGTGAGTGCACGTGTGTGTGTGTGTGTGTGTGTGTGTGTGTGTGTGTGAGAGAGTGAGAGTGAGTGAGAGGAGGGGCAGTGGGGTGGTGGATGGACAGTAGCCCTTTACCCAAACCCCTAACCCTTAACGTTAACCCCAAACCTAATAACCTAACCCTAAACCCTTAAACTTAACCCTAAACCCTAACCTTAACCCCAAACCTAATCGTACCCTTAACCCTAACCCCTTAACCCTAAGCATAACCTAACCCTAACCCCTTAACCTTAACCCTAAACCAAATAATTAACCCTAACCCTTACTCCAAACCCAAACCCTTAAAGCTAAACTCAAACCCAAACCCTAAACATTAATCCTTCAAAGTCCCTTTGTCTCAGAAGAAGCAGGGAACAGCAACATTAGAACGTTGTCTCTCCTTCTCCAAAGGAATTAGCGTGGTCATGTTTTTAACTGATAAATTGGGCTTTAGCCAGATCACCAGGGAAAAGACCACAGCTCACTGCATTACCCTACAGAACCCTCCACCCCCTACACCACCCCACTCCACCCCCTACACCACCCCACTCCAGACTACCCTCCCTTCCATCCTGACCAAATTGGCTCACCTTAATTTCTCTGATTCCGCTTTGATTTCCTCTGAAAAAAATTAAAAGACAAAACAAGTGTTTCAGTGTTTTAGCTCATAACAGTAAAATGAAACATGAGAAACAAAATCATGTAGATAGAAACAAAAGGTGTTGACTCCAGTAAACACCCGATATGGTCTCACCAGTCTGTTTACTCTGTATAATTCTGACTGAGCACAATGTGAGTAATTGAGGGTTAAGGGTCTTGTTCAGAGGCAGGACTTGAACTGGCAACCTTCTGATTATTAGTCCAGTACCTGAGCCACTGGCACACACTGCTCTACTGCGGCACTAGTATGCTGTTAAGTGTCTCGGTCTGGAGTTGAGTGTAAACACAGACATGTTCCAGATCAGGTGCAGCAGGAGTGCCCTGAGAGGTCCACAGACTCTCACACAGACCTTCTGTTAGAAAGTGAGTGCAGTTATTGTTTGGTGTTCCACACCAATCTGCTGACTGCAAAACTGTCAGCCGCACACACAGATTGTGTTGAGGCTGGAAGCTGCTTCACACCTTAAAAGCTGGAGTAACAACTCCAGATGACTCAGGGAGAGGAGGAGGAGGAGGAGGAGAGAGAGAGAGGGAGAGAGAGAGAGAGAGAGAGAGAGAGAAGGGGAGGGAGAGAGGTGGAAGAGGGAAGTAAGAGATAAACTCAAAAAAAAAAAGTTACTCAAAGTTTAAAAGCTGCTAAAACGACTGACAAAAGTCAACCAAAGAACTTGTGTTTGAAAACAACAAGCAAACATTATCAGACATTATCAGACAATAGCTTACTCCGAGTGGCACCCAGAGAAGTCCTGCACGCTCAGGTTTGCTTGTGCATGGGCAAGGCGGGGGTGGGGTGGAGGGTCTCTGCTCTCTGATCGACCAACACACACACAGCTACACCACATTACCAACACGTCGGTGGACCACATCCTGCACGCTTCTGGGAAGGATTTCCACACGACGGTGGGAATGTTGTAGGTGTGTCCATGGGAATATCAGTTCATCCAGTCCAAAAAGCATTCGTGAGCTCAGGCACTGGTGTTGGACGAGTCCCAACTGACAAGTCATGTTCCAGTTCATCCCAAACGTGTCCAGTGGGGTGGAGATCAGGGTTCTAAGCAGGACACTGGAGTTGTGTCCTGTGCACAAAGTAATGATCAGGTGTTTACATACTTTGGCTACATAGTGTATCTGTAAAAAACACCACTGAACATGTAGTCTACCTTGGCCTGTTAGCTAGTTCTGAAATACAGCCTACAACAAAAAACAAACCTCACAGATGGCAAAAAGAATGGTTTTTTTCTTATAGGGTGAAGTTAATTTGAGTTTTTTCACTGTAAGATTTTATATGCAAACAGCTGCTGTGTGGTAACATTGTGTTTATTTTCTTATTTTCCCACAAACACTGCTCAGAATTTCCATTTTTGAACTATTCTGAGTTTTATGTCTTTAATTTGTCCCCTTTGTGTGAAATTTCAACAGTTTCAACAGCGCGTTGGGACCCACTGTCACTGCTTAACTGAAAACAGAGAAGCCACATCAACACACGTGGAAACAACCAAAATCACTGGAAAAGCAAACAACTTTCTTTTTCTCTACTAAAATTATTTGCCTCCTTAGTATGAAAATTAATGTTAAAAATGTTGTATTATTTAATCAGTGATAAAAAGCCATGAGTGTGAGCACAAGCTAAATGAACACACCATCACACAGGCTAATAAACATATGACATTTCATTACCAAACACAGGCATGACATCATAACCAGTTTCCAGATCAGCCACTGTTGTGGCTTTCAAACGTCAACATGTGTTTGTGGAAGCCAAGATGGCCACAAAAACACTAGTCTGCTATCAGACCTACGCTATATACAAAAACACACACACAGACAGCCCTCCACAACCAGCAGAATGCCTCAAAATCCCACAGCCCTGACAACTACTATCAAACACCAACATTCACAACCAGGCCATTGTGGTGGAACGCCCTACCAGTGCCTCCTTGGTCCAATCCCTGGAGAGTTTACCAAACCTTAAACAGTCTAAGCAACAGAGAGCACAGGAGACAGAATGACATGGTAATGTTTTTTATTCAGGCCTGCCAAGGACTCCTGATGGGTCCTGGGGGAGTAGCATGTGCTGGGCGGAAAGGCTGTGATGAATAATGTCAATAATAATATCTGCCATGGAAACTCCACCACAGAGAATTCTCCTGACACGCACACACACGACCATGACTCAGCCTTACTCACGTGCACGCGCACACGCACGCTGCCCTTTGACAGGGGACAATGAAGAACAAATATTTAATCCCGGAACAGTAAGAATAAGACCCAGTACAGGAAGTGTTCTCTGTAACTGACCAGCAGTTCGGCACTTTGAAATAAACAAACATGTGATGACATTCTGGTTCAGCGCGTCACTGTGTTAAAAGGAAGAACTCGGTAGGAGTGTGGAAACAGGCTGGCACAGGCTGGCACAGGGATGCCTTTGCCGTGCAAGAAAGCTACCTCAATTAAAGTCCTAAAATTAAATAATATAAACTAATTTATAAAATTAAACAATTGTATGCCAGAATTTTACAGTTATATATCAGATATATCAGGCATTTTTAACTAACATGAATTCAGATTGAGGATTATAACACTGTTTGTTCCAAATCCACAGGGTTATTAGCTGAGAAAAGTTCTGTGAAACACATGGGCCAAATTTATTAAAATCCTGGAGCCTACTCTACTTCTGTACACTTGCTTACGATGTGTCGTGTGTGTGTGTGTGTGTGTGTGTGTGAGTGCACAACCTCAGATGTGCTATTCGTGTAATTGTTTTGCTTCAGTGGAGGTGATTAACACATTTTTCATGTAAGAATGTAAGAATAGAGATTCCCAAACTGACTTGGCGCACTGCGACTATGGACACCTTCCTCAGTCGTGTAGACGCCAGCGTCGGTCACAGCACTCAGCCTCCCTGAAGCACACTGTCTTCAACCTCTGGCTTCATCAAATCATATATATTACACCAATACGAGTACAAACTCTGCATTAAGAAGGGCGTAGTGAAGTCAGACGAGATTGCCAAAGGTGAGGAGGGTGAAGATGTTGAAATGGACGCACAGGAGATTCGTGAGGAAACTGAATTAAAAAGTACAAGATTAGGACAGCAGGTCTTCAGGTTGATTTAAGTAACACTAGTAGCACCAAAATCCTTAGGATTTCACTGCAAGTTATACTGTGTATGCGACAATAAACCAAACTTGAACTTAAACTTGAATTAGGATATTAGGAACCACAGCGCAGATAAGAAGCCAATTAAATAATGTCATAATATGCCTGTTAATATTACAGGTAAAAATCATATCACAGATTTGCTGTAATAAATAATTACATGGTGTCATGTTACTGAGCTCGTACCGCCCCGAGACTTGCAACTGGAATTTGGCTGGCATGAGTGATGCGAGCTTAATAGAGTAGGAATGGTACCAATTGTGCAGTTGTCAGGCCTCTGAATTCTAGATTAATACGTCTCAAATAGTCGGTCTCGTACGGTTTCTGAAAGAACAATTATGTTTCATAGGCACTGACTATCGAAATTCGATGATATGACAGATGTGTGAATAAATTCTACATTTATTAATGCACAAAATCCTAAACTAAAACAAGCGAACGGAACCGTGTGTGTGTGAGTGTGAGAGAGAGAGAGAGAGAGAGAGCGAGCGAGAGAGAGAAAATATGATGTTCACTCATGTGGTTCACTGGCAGTGGTGTCTCAGTGGTTAAAGTACTTAACTAGTACTGTGTACTAGTGTACTAACTAGGACTTAACTTGCCACTGTTGGGCCCCTGAAATAGACCCTTAACCCTCAGTTACTCAAGTTGTACTCCTAAATGGAAGTTAGGGGGCAGTATACCCAAAAAAAAAGTACATTTAGAGATTATTTTTTGCACTTTGCAGTGCTCAATAATGCTGAACTGCAGCAAAAGTATGAAGTTAATCACATCCTGCTAACCACCATAGCTCAGTGGTTAAGATATCGGACTCATTATCAGAAGGTTGCCAGTTCAGTCCTCACCACTAGCAGGTTGCCACTACAAGGCCCTAAACCCTCAATTGCTTGAACTGTATTCAGCTGTAATTGGAAGTCATATTGGATAAACGCATCAGGTAAATGAAAATATAACATTGTGAGGCCTTTAACGTGAGATGAGTGGACACCACCTGACATTTATCTGATGCTTTTATCCAAAGTGACTTACAGTTCTGACTAAATACAGGAATGAATACATTTACACCCTAAATGATACATTTAGGAATACTGCCTCCTAACGTCCATTCAGGAATGACACGTTATTTGGCGTTATCTTTGATGCCACTGATAACGCAAATTGACAAGAGCAGATTTCCTGACACTGGAGGCAGTGGATGATAATTAAAAATAGACTTAACGGCCATTGTTTTCACTGGACTCTATTCAGTAATGTAGCAAGTGATGAGAATACAGCACCTGTGAAGTTAGTGCAGGCTAACCTTTGCTCTGTTTGTAATTTATAAAATACATTTGTAGCGAGCTAATGTTATATGTTACAATCCACTGACTTCGAGGTTCCAGGTTATTCTCAAATCCTGTTAGATAAACCTGGCTAAGCAGAGGAATACAAGCCTTAACGTAAACTTATAATAAATATTTATGTAATAAAGACAGACGAGTCCGCTCTAAATGCGATATTAAAATATGAACTGTGGCGTCCTCCAGTTTAACCAGAGAATGTGACTGACCGAGACCCCCAACAGAACCTCAGGTTCAGACACTTCACATACCGGCTGTCAATCAACCTGGTGAGGCCACGCCCACCAGCAGAGGAGTAAACGGCACCAGAGAAAAAGGGAAAAACAGTCAAAACAGTCCTTTAACGCCATTTTAGGGGGAACAGTGGAAGATAACTCGGGTAGGTCACATTATTTACAGAAGCATTTATTTTCTCAAAACAGCAGTGTAGAGCTAGCGCCGCTCGAGCTACACTTGCGCCCACAGGGAGCTCTGAGAATGGGAAACAACAACTGCATCAGGGGACAGGGGACCAACGCAGACAGTCGAGTTAAAGGTGGCGATGCTTCTTCTATGCCTCCTTTCATGTCATGATATTTTGACACACACACACACACACACTCTCACTCTCACACACACACACACACACTCTCACACACACACTCTCACACACACACACTCTCACACACACACTCAGCAGCTGAAGCCTCATAAAGCATTCTCCTGCTCTCCGTGTTTGCACCTCGGAGTCCGTGAGCGGGAACGTCAGTGTGTGTTATCAGTGAACAAGTGGTGCCCATTTCCAACTAAGGACACTAACCCCCAAACAAACAAACAAAACCACCACCAATATTTAGGGCTATATGACAGCACACACTAAAACAGATGCATCCACAAAGACACAGAATAGCTGCAGGTGGCATTTCACCTTAGCAGGTGGTGCAGCTGAGACCACCCGCTTCGTCAGCCAGCCTGGTCACACACCTGCCTGGTCATGGTCTGGTGTGAAGGCGGCTCCCCTGGGCCAACATGGGCCAACATGAAGGTGAACTGACACTGTGGTCCAGGAAACTCCTTCAGCTCTCTGGGCTGAGCTCTTGGGATGGGTATTCTGCTAAATTTTTCAGCACTTTTGGGGAACTCAGTCTAGTACAGCACATTTAATCAGGACCACTTTGTGAGCAGCACAGGCAAACCTGCGGAACAGGAGGTGCCGTGGACATTCCCAGATGCTTTTCTACACACTTCCATACTGCGTTCCTCCTCACCACATATTCCTTTGTCAAACAGGACTTGCAATCTAATAATAGTGTTTTCTCATACCAGCCTGGCAACTGTGTCCACTCACAAAGGTCTTCGTGATTATCTGCAACTCTCCAGGGCCAGATTTGGGCAGATCTCACCTAGCTTGTGAACCTGTCAATCAAAGGTATGTGTGGGTACCAAACCAGGAACATGAAGTATGTTTTCTACAGTGTAAGAGAGAGTCTTGTACTGTACAGAATGTCTGAAACCATGGGAGACAAAGTAAGTGTGAGTTATGCCAAAGGGAAAAGATTAAAACGCAGTGTGTTAAGTGGGACAGACATAGCTGCACGTCGATATTGCTGCTTAAGAATGTCAGGGTCTTTCCATGAGCCTCGTGGCTGGTCTCCCAGGGAGAGGAAGCAGAGACCTTTGCTCACGTGTAGGACACAATGTGTTCTGTCCTCATAAGCTCTGACTTATCCAGGACTGGATGACAGTTTTAGAAAGTCCAAAATTTTAACCTACTTGTGTCTTTTGTGTCATTGTTACTTTCAGCTGTCTAAAGCAGCCCAACTCAGGACAGCTGCTGGGGGACGAGGGTCTGTCATGACCCACACAGAGGACCCAAATTCCTGATAATTATGGGACATCGTTAGCTGTGGCATTTAAAACAACAGGGCAGTGTTTTAACGTCGATAAGCAATACCAGCACAGAGCCAAAACACTCACGTTTCAGATATAATCCAAACACAGACACGATGACGTGCGTGTGTGAGTGTGTGCAAGTGTGTCCAGGCAAACCGACCTCTTTCTGAGCCACAATTAAACTGAACACAGTCAAAGTGTCTGCAGAACTAAGCAACTGAGATCTCTGAGACAGAAATCTAGAATAATGATTCTTTCAACATACCTCCACGTGATTGGTTAGAATCACAGCAGGATGAACTGCAAATAGGATGGCCCAAAATTACAAACACCCACAAAGTTCTCCACTGAGTAATATGTACGTGTTTATATGAGTTAACAAGTCAAGGCAGACAGGAAGTGTTTTCATATGTCCTTGTGTCCACTGCTTCCTGTTGAGACGGAATACTGCAGTGTGTAATGGCCCAAGGTCAGGGGTCAAGTTCCAAAATTACCAAAAGTTATGAGCATGCATGGTGGAAATCATACCTGTCAATCAAATTATCAACCCTGTCAAGAACCACCCAGATTAGCTGCATTTGATTTACTGTATGCAAAAATATTCACACTGGCACCCTCAGGTTCCTGCCTTAGTAACAGACACACACACCCACAAACACTCAGAAAAACAGAGATCCGAGTCTCAGACAGTCTGATTGTGCGGTGCCTATTCTTTACACACACACACACACACACACACACACACACACACACACACACACACACACACACACACACACACACACACACACACACACACACACACACACACACACACACAGAAGTGTAACTTCCCAGACCCCTAAACTGGCCCACTTCTATGACCCACATGTTGCCATGTCAGACAGGCCTCCTCTGGAGTTTTCACGCTCTGGGTCACACGGTAATTACTGCTTATGTGGGTTCATATTTCACCTCTCACAATGGAACTGTCAGGTGGCCCTGACACCCTCTGCTACTTAAATATAGGCACTGGTGTGTGTGTGTGTGTGTGTGTGTGTGTGTGTGTGAGTGAGTGAGTGAGTGAGTGAGTGAGTGAGTGAGTGAGTGAGTGAGTGAGTGAGTGTGTGTTTTCAAGTAACAGCCCTTTTTTCTGGCACACCTCAGAGGTTATAGACATCTTATTTTCCCCAAAGACCTGTGCCTCCACCTATGACTCCGCCCACGCCAAACCACTTTGTCCTGGATGTCCATCAGGCAGTGGCAACAGCGCAACAACCCAGGGGTGTGTACACCTTCTCCTCAGCCTGCCAGGAAGGCCCCTTGTGTACTGCATTTAGCCCCCAGCCTGTGAGGCACAGTGAGACTGACCCCAGATCAGCCCTCCTGTCAGCCCACCATTGCATTTGGTGCACACAACAGTGTTGACTTGTTCTCTCTCATTAACATGTGGTGAAAGTATGATTAATTTATAACCTGCCGGAGATGCAGTGAAATACGGTATCTGAGTGAGGATGCCTTATTTCTCATGGCCTGTGATGGTACAAAGCAGGAGAAAAGCTTGGAGCATTGACTTTTTATTTAAAAAGACAAACGATTGCTTCAGTGAAGGCCTGTGTATTTCAGGACACCTTCCTCAGTGAGTCTTTAATCAGACTGAGAGTCAGAGAAACAGACAGACAGAGAGAGAGAGAGAGAGAGAGGCTGTTTCTCAATACCAAGAACACAGTGGACGGTCTTGTGTTCTTGGTAAGAATGTTCTTGACAACTTATCTTGCAAGAACAAACTCACAGTAAAACAAGAACAGAAAGACGTGGAGTACCCGCGACAACAAAACTCAAAGAATCCAGCTGATTTTGCCACAAGTAGCCAAATGAGAATCAGAATTCCCATCAGTAGAAGTTCGTCATCACACTGAGAGTCAAGTTGCTAAACATGTTAAACATTAACCTGTTCAGAACGTTGGTGGGAACTTTAAATGTTCATGAGTTAAGGAAATAAAACCACTTGGTAAATGTGTGCAACAGTAAACCAATTCAGTCATAGCACTGAATTCAAAATGAATGCTGGGAGTTTCTGTTGGTTCTCATCCTTGGTTTTGGTGGGGGTAGAAAGAACACGTCTGGGCCCATTAACCATTATTGGTACATGTGTTCTTATGAAGGGGAAGAGACGTCTGACAAGATCACAGAAGAATGATAAACACTTAGAGCTACAGCGTCAACACCAAACACCTGTGATAATGGCGGAGCTACAGCGTCAACACCAAACACCTGTGATAATGGCGGAGTTACAGCGTCAACACCAAACACCTGTGATAATGGCGGAGCTACAGCGTCAACACCAAACACCTGTGATAATGGCGGAGCTACAGCGTCAACACCAAACACCTGTGATAATGGCGGCGCTACAGCGTCAACACCAAACACCTGTGATAATGGCGGCGCTACAGCGTCAACACCAAACACCTGTGATAATGGCGGCGCTACAGCGTCAACACCAAACACCTGTGATAATGGCGGAGCTACAGCGTCAACACCAAACACCTGTGATAATGGCGGAGCTACAGTGTCAACACCAAACACCTGTGTTAATGATGGAGCTACAGTGTCAACACTAAACACCTGTGTCTGGCCCCAGACACATCTACACTCCCGTCCCCACACTGTCCACAGATTAGTCCCCATGCCCGTCTACACACAAGTCTACATACTCCCTCCAAACCCACAAACTGGTATAATTTCCTCTTTACTGTAGGAGCACACGTGTGTGTCCTACAGTGATGACAGAATAGTGACAAGGCCGCTTGGAGGAAAACATCACGAAATTTCTCCTCAGCTACAGTTTTCGTAGCGAAACCACAGAAAACATCCTGGAGGAAAAACACATGGAAGTAGATGATTCCAGATCAGCCCGGGACATGCAGCGGAGAGTCGGAGGCCGGCGGTCCAAAAGCCCAGCTCAGCTGCATAATACAACAAAAGGGGAATGTCTCCGGAACACCACACCCTTCAGATGTCCAATCACAGTGTATGACATCAGGCCGACACACTGTGTAGCTGCTCTCTGCTGGTCTCCAGCTACGTGAGGTTCAGCTCCCCGCTGTCTGTGTTGAGAAACTGGGCGATGAATAAGAAATGGAAGACCAGGGGTGATGGAACAAAAGAGGAATTACCTGATCTCACCCCTAAATAATAAATAAAGCCTTCCACTTATTTTCTGATCTACGGTTGAAATCTTGTTTTTAAAAACAATTGTTTTGCAGTCGTTGCTTTTTTTAGTCGCGTCAGCAGCATCAGGTTCAGATCTACTGGCTCACACGTGAGTTAAACTCTTCAAACAGAATCATTGATTCAGTCATGAATGCGCATTAGTCAACCTATACACTGCTTTTGTTTCTATATGGCCTGAAAGGGCAATAATAATAAAACATACTATAACACTAAAAGATTGAAATAAGAATTTTGAAATATTCTGGCCCTGAAATAGGCAGTGATGGGCTCGACCGAACTACACCCGTCCTGCTATATGCACCTCCTTTTAGTTCCACAGGCACTGAACAGAACAGGTCTGTTCTCAAGTCTCTTGTCTCTCAGGTTTAGAGTATGAAGCTGTCTGCTTCCTGCTGTTTCCCGGCTTGTGTCATCTACGGCTGCCGCAGAGAGAGAGAGAAGGCAAAAGAGTTGGTGTTGTGCAGTTCCAGCCCCGGGTCTGAGACTCCTCTCTTTCTGGAATAATGACCAGCCATCCTGAAAATTAAGGGGGAAAAACTTGTTTTCCCAGTTTTGTGTGCCCATTGTGCTCGAGGAACAGAGAAGCTCTTCAAGTGTCAGGTTTGCCTCTCCCGCTGAACTCAAAATGACAGAATGGCCTGGACAGTCATGGGTGCGACCTGGACTCTGGACTGGAAGAGGAACAGGATGGGGTGGAGGTCGTGACTCAAGGTTCATCATCAACACAGAACTGCCAGGTGTAGACATGTGAACAGGAGCATCTGCCCAATAACAGCCATAACAGAGGCTTGCAATTTAAACTCACACACGCACTTGTTCAAGCCCTAGTAAAAAAAAACAATTTGTTTATAAAGCCAACATGTTTAAGATATTTAATTCATCTACATTGTTATGAGCCAAGTTTTAAAAAGGAAAAAAAATGAAACAAAAACTAAACAGTATCACTCTTTATCGTCTTACACAGACATGCCGATCTGCACAGCAGCCTGGAAGTTCTGGGCTTTTTCTCTGTAGCTCATGACTCTGGTTTATGGTTTCCACCAGCATGTCTCATTTATGGACTGTTACCAAAGTACAATCCGTCATACAAGTAAATTCTAACCCTGTGATTCTTTCAGCCATATAAATATCAGAGTATATCAATATACTCAAATAACTGAGGAGACTGTGGGGAGAAGCCACCTCAAAGATATCAATTCTCAGACAGTGCAGCCATTTAATCTCAGGATAGAGTAGATTATGGAATTACAACAGGGCCCCTTGTTTCCACTAGCAAACACTGCACTGGCTTTCAGCAACATTCCAGAGACGGACCCAGCCTGTACAACGGCTGCAAAGCTGCTTGAGCAAAAGCATTTGAATCTAAAGAGAAGGAATTCTTGTTTCCCTTCTTCCATATACTGTTAGAGACACATTCCTCAATAAATCGTCACCTCGATTAAATTGGGAATGCCAATAGAACTCTGAACAATAAGATTACCAACTCTGAAGAGCCAATCCTTATCCCAGCCAGGAAGAGGCATGAAGCAAAGATGCAGGCCATGAGAAATGGCCAGCCAACAGCTTCCCTTCACTCCTCTGACGAAGCTCAGCTGGGCCAGTGAGCGCGAGATGGAGGGTGCGAGCACTCCTGCCAGACACGCCGAGAAACCTCTGGGCTTATTTTGAGCACAGAGCCACTGCTGGACCCAATATAACCACACCGAGCATGGTGAACCCTCTTCCACAGACCAGAAAATAGAACTAGACTGTCATGGGTAGAATATAGCACTCAGTTTAGTAAATATACGTACATGCTAGAAAGAATGTTAAACTTTGTAACTTCACAGGTGCCAGCCTATACACCATGATCAAAAATGATTCTTTCTGAAAAGCATGAACCTTTATTTTGATCTTGCAGATTTACAACTCAGTAATAAAGGCAACAGTAAGAGGTGTTGCAGTTTAATTAACAATTCCAACTTTAAAATAAGAGGTACATTTTAATTTTAATTTACTTGACAATATAAGCTTGGCCCAGATATCATTGCTGCACTTATGCCTGAGACGAGTTAAAGTTCACGAGTCTCGATGGACGTGGGTAGTGGTTGCAAACCGTTCAGGAGCGATATGACTCCTGCACGCCGCTCTCCCGAGAGCCAAGCGTGAGCTCCGTACCTAACCAGATACGGGCCCAACACGACCGGGACCAGAGCTGCCCGGGAAGCAGCTGGGGCTGAGGCACCACACCGCACACACGACGCAGCCGGGCAGTGCGCACAGGGAAGGATGGAGAAACTAGCTGGGAATCATGTGGCTGAGTTTTCCGACTTGTCATTTATTAAAACACAACAGAAGACTGACACGTCGTGCGGAAATGTTCATCTTCACATAACCTGCCTTACGGGACCCACGTGGGCGAGCACAGTGGACGCGTCCACACGCACAACCTTCTGCTTCCGGATATGAGCCACGGTAGCCGTGCTGAGACCTGCCCCTCATCACCCCACCGGCCTGCGAGGCGGACAGGACGTCAGGTCACTGCACATCACTCTCCTCCCCTCGCGTACGTTAACAGCACGCTGTCGTTAAATCGGACGCCATCTAAAGTCATACTTGTTCATCAGATGTCTCGAGCCATTATTCAAGTAAACAACATTTACGTCTTATTCCAGTTCGATCACGGCTCGAGACATCCATGGTCATAAATGAATGTGGAGTATGTAGAGCGACTGGGATCTAACAGAAGTGATCGATCAGCGGCTGGTGTCTATCACTAGTGATCAGCGTAGCAGCAGGGTGGCTAGCCGTGCGGGTGCTGTCGGAGAGGACAGACCAGCTCTGACACTGGAGGTGCCTCCCCTCTCCTGAGGAGCACACGTCTCCTGCCTGAGAACCGCGCGCCTACATCCAGCTCGTGTGCTCACTCTAGTCATGATCTTCGTCTTCCTGACAATATTGCATCCACAGAAAACGACTTCCGCAAAGCAATCCAGCGCTAGCGCTAGCGCTCGCGGGCTCGGGCAGGGCTCGGGCGCAATGACGTGGTCTGCGAATGTAAAACTGCTACAATGTAACAAAAGCAGACTCACCCAGGGCCACCTCGCACGCCTTGCGCAGCTGCGCGTGGTGCGCCTTCCGCACCTCCTTGTCCGCCAGGATCTTTTCCAGAGCTCGCGTTAGAAACATGTTCTTGGTCCTTTTGCCTTCATGCATGACGCGCTGAGGTGAGGAGATCCTGTCCCTGCGCTGGAATCCGCCTCAGACGGGCAAAGTCCTTTTAAACGGGCAACGAGCGTAGCACGAGAACGCAAACATAAATAAAGCAGGCGATGGTAAATCCTTCAGCTTTCCTCTAGCGAGCCTCATGCGCCATCTTGGGAGGAAACGACGTCACGCACGTCGAAACGGCCGCAATGAGGCGGGGGGGGGGGGGGGGTGGAGAGAGAGAGAGAGAGAGAGAGAGAGAGAGAGAGGGAGGGAGCGGGGGGAGAGAGAGAGAGAGGGAGGGAGCGGGGGGAGAGAGAGAGAGAGAGCGAGAGAGAGAGAGAGGGAGGGAGCGGGGAGAGAGAGAGAGAGAGAGAGAGAGAGAGAGGGAGGGAGCGGGGAGAGAGAGAGAGAGAGAGAGAGAGAGAGAGAGGGAGGGAGCGGGGAGAGAGAGAGAGGGCGAGAGCGCGCGCTACCTGTATTGCCGTTAATGACAGCTCAGGTGTGATAACCCTGTCAAATCAATGTTTTTCCTGAAAGATGGTGCAAATACAGAGATGATTTAAAGGGGAAGGTTTTTCAAGAGTCAAATTGAGTTGTTTTCCTCCTTGTCATCTAGATGGTCTCTTTAAAAGTCAGACCATCAGGTCAGGTCTTGAGGAGTATACCCCAAATGTTGTGAATATACAAATAAAAGAATATAATTTTGGGCTTACATCATAAAATTATGGCCATAGCTAAATCACATTAAAATGTTTAAGTGCATATTTGAAGACAAAATTATAAATAAATTTACCTCCATGAACATATGCTGATTATTGACTTCCTAGCTGGTTTTGTAGCACGTTAGAAATGATGTCTTCTCTTTGTCCTCGGAAGACATCACAAACAGACCAGACATGCTCAACCCGCTGGAGGACCGCAGCCCAAAGACCCAGTGGCCTTTTGCTTGAGAAATGAATTATTAACACAGATCAGCCATCAGCCATGTGCTAGTCTTTTATTTCTGAATATACAAGCCTAAATGAACAGAAAAGGTGACTCAAGTCAGCCATAGCACTAATGATCGTACGTTATTTCCACAGTTAATAATCTAACATTTCAGTGCTACATTAACATGTTAAACAATAAATGCTTTTGAAAACACATTAAAAAAGTACAAACCAGGCACCCAACATACAAAATCATATGAAGAAATATTAATATCTTTCTATAAATAAGATACCATATTAAAAAAAGTATAGTTTTTCAGATATATAATACTATATCTGAATTACAGCAAAAGTCAGTGTGTTGTAGCTTCATGTTTATATATTATTACATATTTTTAGTGTTTAAGGTACTGACTGGTAATCAGAAGGTTGCCAGTTTAAACCCCACCACTGTCGAGCCTTGCTTAATCCTCAATAGCTTGAGATGTATTAAGTCATAATTGTAAGTTGCTTTAGATAAAGGTGTCACATAAAATATTAATATCTGTGTTTTTTGTCTGTGATTTTTGTAAGGTTAAGCATCCTGTCTGGCACTACACGCCACCAGGACCAGAGAATAAGAGCGATGGCTGGTAGCCGGTCTCCCCGGGATGAGTTGCATCGAGAGTGCTCCCCTGGACAGCGATGACGCAAATAAATTTTGACTGAATGTTAATTTGGCCACATATAACGCTGTGGAGCTTAGATGAACACGAGGAGAGCCGATCAGATAAAAGTTTAGTGTCGTTAGATACGGAGAACAGTAGTGTAGAAGATAAGAGATCATCGCAATACGACTGTAAATCAAGTTTGTCCTGTTCTACATGAAACACAGGTAGTCTTGCTTTAGTCCTGTTACATAACCGGTTAAATGCTATTGAGTTACCATCAGTAATGTAATACAAAAATATATTCACTACAACATAAAAGTATATATTATTTACAAACTTTGGTCTGTGTTCTTCTTGCAGGACAACCTGAGGCGAGCAGACGTATTTCAGAAGAGGTTCAGATGGTCCAGTTTAAACTCTAATGCAACAACACATGTCCAAACCTCAAGAGTTTGGAATTCCTGTTTTACTGTAGAGTGAATCTCAGCATTTACTCACATCATGTACCATTCCTGAGACATCAGTGCTGGCACACTGTCAACAGCCAGCAGAGACACATTAGCTGTATCTCAAGACATAAAAACGGAAGGGGACATTATCTGGGGTGTGGAGTGGCAGAGCAGAAGCTGCTCACGGTTAAGATGTGCATTTCCTCAGCAGGCCCAGTGCGATGCTCCGCACTGCCCTCATGGTCTCCGTACATGTGGGTGTAATCAGGGCCTCTGGCAGGAGGAAGCCGTAATGGCCTGTGTCACGCAGCTCGAAGGCGAAGGCGTACGGAACGCCGTGTCTGTAGGCCCAGTCTATGGAGCTGCCTGAGCTCACGTCTGCAGGCGAAACAAAACACACAGCGTCACGCATGCCTTCCGTACCCAATGGGAACACGTCCGGTGGTATAGGTACACGCACACGGCTATTACATTGGCCTCTTAGATGAGACGTGAGGTCACTGATGTCACGTGAGACTCACACAAGGTGGTGGAGGCGGGGCCGTATCTGTATCTCACGCCGTGTGCAGAGTACAAGGCAGTCACCGCATTCTGAGCTGCTGTTTCCTGTGGACAGCCAAGACCAGAGTGGCATTCAGCACTGTAAGGGTTCCTGGACTTTAACTTTAGTGTGGTGTGTAGGAGTCTGTCCATACAACTATGTTCAAGAAAAATTCTACCAGTTTCCCCAAAGCTAATGAAATAATAATAACAGTAATCAGTTAGACACATCATTTATCCCGGTTGGCCCCTCCTACCATCCCTGGCTTCCCTGTCTTGTCATTGGTTCATTGTCTCTTTTCCTGTTCCAGTCCTTGTTTTGGTTTTTACTTTCATGTGTATCACCTGTTCATGGTTAGCCCTCATCTGTCTGTGTTTGTGTATCCTGTGTTGTCTATTGGAGTTGTCCGGTCTTTGTGATTCCATGCCTCTGTCTGTGTGTGTGTGTATGCGTTACCCGTGGTAGCTGTTCCAGCCTGTAGTGTTTATTGTTCTAACTTTTGTTGTGCTCATTGTTCTGTGTCTAACTTTTGTTGTGTTCGTTGTTCTGTGTCTAACTTTTGTTGTGTTCATTGTTCTGTGTCTAACTTTTGTTGTGTTCGATGTTCTGTGTCTAACTTTTGTTGTGTTCGTTGTTCTGTCTAACTTTTGTTGTGTTCGTTGTTGTGTCTAACTTTTGTTGTGTTCGTTGTTCTGTCTAACTTTTGTTGTGTTCGATGTTCTGTGTCTAACTTTTGTTGTGTTTGTTGTTCTGTGTCTAACTTTTGTTGTGTTTGTTGTTCTGTGTCTAACTTTTGTTGTGTTTGTTGTTCTGTGTCTAACTTTTGTTGTGTTCGTTGTTCTGTGTCTAACTTTTGTTGTGTTCATTGTTCTGTGTCTAACTTTTGTTGTGTTCGATGTTCTGTGTCTAACCTTTGTTGTGTTCGTTGTTCTGTGTCTAACTTTTTTTGTGTTCGTTGTTCTGTATATAACATTTGTTGTGTTTGTTTTTCTAGCCGTGTTGTTCATTTCTATTCCACCTGTCTAGTTGTTTTCTTGGTGTTCGTGTTTTTCTTTCTATTTCCTGTGTATTCCCGGACTCCATGTTGGCTCAGGGACGCTGGACTGTGACTGTGACTCTGATTATGGATTTGTCCTTTTAATAAATCTCACTCTTCTCAGCGTGTGCATCCGCCTTGTGATCACTCCATGTTACACCTGTAACACTGTCCTGTAACACTGTCCTGTAACAACATCCTGATTATGGATTTGTCCTTTTAATAAATCTCAATCTTCTCAGCGTGTGCGTCCTCCTCGTGATCGCACCTTGTCACATCAATAATGACCTTCCGTGGACTCTCAGTCTGCATAGAATATATTGTAGATTTTGGAGGGGCTCTGTTGTAAAGTGGGTAGGAGAGTGAAACAAACGCCTCTGTAACTGTTCCTGGAGTGGCTCTAAGTCACAGCTGAAGTCTTTTATCCCATTATGGACAAATGCATGAAGCCAGCCCTTCCCAGCAGGCGTGTGCACCACACACTCACCACGCAGTTAAAGTTGGGGATGGTGGCGTATTTGTAGGAGTACGGATACAGGAGCATCTGGGCATACGCGTGGATGGAGATGTAAGCCTGGAGGCGTTTCCTGTTCTTGCGCAAGAACCTGGCAGCAGCGCGGACTTCAGGTTCTGACTCAGGGAACGGGCCACAGTAGGTGTCGTCACATGGGTGCCTGGACGCGCCCTCGTCTGGAACAGCAGGAGTTCAAAACAGCAGGACGCGAAGTGATGCAGAGTTTGGAAGGAATATTAGTTCATCCACAAGGAACACATTCATGCAAGGGTTTATGCATCCAAGGACGTTTACCCATGCAGGTCCATAATGGACAGACACCAAACGTCCCGTATTAATTGCAACAAATTCAGGCAAGGAAATAAATGTGGGTTCTCATTACTCATTATTATAGTCTCATTAGAGAGTCTCTGATTTGTTTCCCCAGCAGCAGAAGATCAGTCAATGTGTTTTGCTCTGATAACTGATACGCTCACGGTGGAATTCACCTGTGCCATTACCCAGTGCAGGCGGGAAACTGTGCTAATACAGGGCGTATCCAGACTCTCTCAGGCACTAATTCAGCTGCAGTGTAAAGCTGATCCATGTTTTGCACTTAGGGGGATTCTTAATTACGTCCCAGGTCTCTCCAGAGAGCATACACCAGTGCTCCTGCAGGGAGACTCTCCGCAATCCTGGGTCTGCCAGGTCTTTGTGGTGACCATTGATCTGCTGGTGATGAAGCTCTCTCATGAGGGAGTGGACTACTGAACTAGTCTTAGAAGAACCTCAGTACCATGAAATCAGAGCCATTGCCTTTCTGTCTCTAGTGCCTTTGTAAACATCAGTTTGAAGAGGATATTTTCAAACCATTCCTATGTTCGAAGAGCGAAGAGTAGAATAATGCCATCATCATCATCATCATCATCATCATCATCACCATCATCAAATAACCATTAATCCTCATCTTATACTAATTATACAGTCACAGTATCAGAGAGAGTCAATTCCAGGCAGCAAAGGGACAATACACCACACACACTCACATACGCGCACACACACACACACACACACACACACACACACACACACACACACACACACACACTCACATACGCGCACACACACATACGCGCACACACACATACGCGCACACACACATACGCGCACACACACACACACACACACACTCACATACGCGCACACACACACACACACACACACACACTCACATACGCACACACACACACACACACACACACATACGCACACACACACACTCACACACACACTCACATACACACACACACTCACATACACACACACACTCACATACGCACACACACTCACATACGCACACACACTCACATACGCACGCACACACAAGCATCTAAACACCATGTGCTTGAAGTTTGGAAGTATTACGGTTAATATTTGTCTGAAATATTGAATGTTATTTACACATTTTGGAATCTCTGTGTGTACAACTCTTGGTAATGTATTGTATTTAATACACTTTCCGAAATCTGATTTAGTTCCCGATTTAGACAGTGCAGCAGTTTCCTGCCGTGGAACATCATACTACTCACCACACCACTTTACTTTCCAGTTTCGGTTGGCATCAACTCCACGGCAATGATACTTCGCATTTTTTGATCGTGTTTTCCGCCAAAAGCGATCCTTGAAGAGAAAACAAACATTTCATATTCCATATTTCCCTTACGAAGTCATTAAAAAGCATGAATGTTCCTCAGATGATGCATTTTTTAAAACATCAGCGGTTATATTATAGCATCCACGGTCAGCGCTGAGTGAAGCAGACTGGGATCAGAGCATGAGGGGTGAGGGGTGGACAGCTACAGTTTTCCAGCTGTAGTGATATCCATCCACGTTGAACACGGGCATGACAAAGATTCTTAGATGATTCATCAGTCGCCTCATGGTGGAGTCGTGCTGATAGGAGCCCAGCGCCTGTGTTCAGAGAGAAGGGAGTAGACTTACGTGATGTATAGATAGGTTCACGTGATGTAGAGATAGACTTACGTGATGTATAGATAGGTTCACGTGATGTAGAGATAGACTTACGTGATGTATAGATAGGTTCACGTGATGTAGAGATAGACTTACGTGATGTATAGATAGGTGCACGTGATGTAGAGATAGACTTACGTGATGTATAGATAGGTTCACGTGATGTAGAGATAGGTTCACGTGATGTAGAGATAGACTTACGTGATGTATAGATAGGTTCACGTGATGTAGAGATAGACTTACGTGATGTAGAGATAGGTTCACGTGATGTAGAGATAGACTTACGTGATGTATAGATGGTTCACGTGATGTAGAGATAGACTTACGTGATGTATAGATGGTTCACGTGATGTAGAGATAGACTTACGTGATGTATAGATTGGTTCACGTGATGTAGAGATAGACTTACGTGATGTATAGATGGTTCACGTGATGTAGAGAAAGACTTACGTGATGTATAGATAGGTTCACGTGATGTAGAGATAGACTTACGTGATGTATAGATGGTTCACGTCATGTAGAGATAGACTTACGTGATGTATAGATGGTTCATGTGATGTAGAGATAGACTTACGTGATGTATAGATAGGTTCACGTGATGTAGAGATAGACTTACGTGATGTATAGATAGGTTCACGTGATGTAGAGATAGACTTACGTGATGTATAGATAGGTTCACGTGATGTAGAGATAGACTTACGTGATGTATAGATAGGTTCACGTGATGTAGAGATAGACTTACGTGATGTATAGATGGTTCACGTGATGTAGAGATAGACTTACGTGATGTATAGATGGTTCACGTGATGTAGAGATAGACTTACGTGATGTATAGATGGTTCACGTGATGTAGAGATAGACTTACGTGATGTATAGATAGGTTCACGTGATGTAGAGATAGACTTACGTGATGTATAGATGGTTCACGTGATGTAGAGATAGACTTACGTGATGTATAGATGGTTCACGTGATGTAGAGATAGACTTACGTGATGTATAGATGGTTCACGTGATGTAGAGATAGACTTACGTGATGTATAGATAGGTTCACGTGATGTAGAGATAGACTTACGTGATGTATAGATAGGTTCACGTGATGTAGAGATAGACTTACGTGATGTATAGATAGGTTCACGTGATGTAGAGATAGACTTACGTGATGTATAGATAGGTTCACGTGATGTAGAGATAGACTTACGTGATGTATAGATAGGTTCACGTGATGTAGAGATAGACTTACGTGATGTATAGATGGTTCACGTGATGTAGAGATAGACTTACGTGATGTATAGATGGTTCACGTGATGTAGAGATAGACTTACGTGATGTATAGATTGGTTCACGTGATGTAGAGATAGACTTACGTGATGTATAGATGGTTCACGTGATGTAGAGATAGACTTACGTGATGTATAGATGGTTCACGTGATGTAGAGATAGACTTACGTGATGTATAGATAGGTTCACGTGATGTAGAGATAGACTTACGTGATGTATAGATGGTTCACGTGATGTAGAGATAGACTTACGTGATGTATAGATAGGTTCATGTGATGTAGAGATAGACTTACGTGATGTATAGATAGGTTCACGTGATGTAGAGATAGACTTACGTGATGTATAGATAGGTTCACGTGATGTAGAGATAGACTTACGTGATGTATAGATAGGTTCACGTGATGTAGAGATAGACTTACGTGATGTATAGATAGGTTCACGTGATGTAGAGATAGACTTACGTGATGTATAGATAGGTTCACGTGATGTAGAGATAGACTTACGTGATGTATAGATAGGTTCACGTGATGTAGAGATAGACTTACGTGATGTATAGATGGTTCACGTGATGTAGAGATAGACTTACGTGATGTATAGATGGTTCATGTGATGTAGAGATAGACTTACGTGATGTATAGATAGGTTCACGTGATGTAGAGATAGACTTACGTGATGTATAGATGGTTCACGTGATGTAGAGATAGACTTACGTGATGTATAGATGGTTCACGTGATGTAGAGATAGACTTATGTGATGTATAGATAGGTTCACGTGATGTAGAGATAGACTTACATGATGTATAGATGGTTCATGTGATGTAGAGATAGACTTACGTGATGTATAGATAGGTTCACGTGATGTAGAGATAGACTTACGTGATGTATAGATGGTTCACGTGATGTAGAGATAGACTTATGTGATGTATAGATAGGTTCACGTGATGTAGAGATAGGTTGTGTGATGCAACAAACACTGCTCAAGGTCACACTCTGCCAGCTCCTGAACCCATATTAGGGAGCTAAACACTCCAGAGAAAGTCGGTTTTCTATTTTCTGTCCTAAGTAGCAACTGCAGCTTTCCAGAGTGTGAAAAGTCTGAAGAACTGGAAGGTCATGAGTAATCGTCTCAACGTCACAGTTAACATGCCTGTGAACTGTATCAGTGTTCTACCACACTGGTGTAACGAAGGTACCGCTCACACACGTCTGTGCCATAAATGTTTTCCATCTCTGCTGCACTGTCATGCTGGCAGTTGTAAGGATCCGGAAAGAAGGAGATGGATCTCTTTAGTCCCCATGTTCCTAAATTCCTCCACCTGAAGCCTGCAATGATGATGTAATGATTTCTAGGAGACTGGCTCTTCAGAGCTGTCAAACCTGATCTGAACTGGCCGGGTCTAGTGGTGTGGGTGGGGTCTTGCGTGTATGTAGGGTTTTGTGCTGTAGGTGGGGTCTAGCTCAACATTGCACTCCCTGCTCACTCTCAGGTGAGCAGGAAACTGCGTGGGCTAAGACACACAAATACGTACTTCTCTCACAAACCACTGGCAGAAGGCAGGACTGATCCACTCCCGGGCGTGCACACCACAGTCCATCCACATGGCCTTCCGGTAGTGCCGCGATCTGTTTCCTAACTAGCAGGACAGGACACTGGTGAGGCCAGCTGAGATGGAACCCTGATTGGACTACCAGCTTTGCTTCTGGCCCCTTTCCCATACCTGCAGCACATACAGGGGCCGCCCCTCGTAGGACCGTCCAATAGAAAACAAGTCCACCAGGTGTGGGTAGGTACGGTTCATTTCAAACATCCATCTCTGGATCTGTAAACATAAGCATTACATGTAGTCTTCTGTATTAATGTGTAGTGTAGACACCTTCAGAGGCTCTGGGAGAGCCAGCATTTATCACGGCTCTCTCTTTCTCTCTCCCTCTCGCTATCCCTCTCACACATTTCACTCTGCCAGTCACGTACCCAGTTCAGGTGCAGCACTTCACCTTCCAAATCTCGACACTCTCCAATATTCTAAATCTCCCCTTTACTAACCCTAACCCTTCAACTGAAGATATTCTCTCTAGATAATATAAATTAAAAAAGTCTCTGTAACAAAGTGTGAGAGAAACTGGTGATCACACTCTCTGACTGACTGAAGGCATGGCATTACGACACCTGCGTCACCATGGAAATAAAACAGCCTTTTCTCTCTTTATGCTTCTGTTATGTCACTATGTTCCTCACAGTGACCTGCTACGTGAGTGAGCTGATGCTTCCACAGCCTGACATAGCTGCTGTCAAGACAATACCAGAGTGCTTAAATATTAAACGCTGAAAATGTGCTATTAGCCATTCTGTAAAGACTCCTCTGTCTTCAGCACATACGCTTGAACTTGGAGAGTGTGAGACTGACAGAGAGAGTGTGTGTGTAGATGGTGTTTGATGTAGTGCTCTTGGATGACAGTCCTGCGTTCACACTGGCGCATGTGTGGAAACACGTCTGTCGGAGAAACAGGTCCCCTGGAGGGATCCGCTCAGCTGTGCTGAGACAGTGAGGTGCTTTTGAAGCTGTGCACACGCACGCACACACACACACACACACACACACACACACACACACACACACACACACGCACGCGCACGCGCGCACACATACACACGCACGCGCACACGCACACGCGCACGCACGCACACGCACACACACATACACATACACACGCACACACACGCACGCACGCACACACGCACACGCACACACGCGCACACGCACACACACATACACGCGCGCACGCACGCACACGCGCACGCGCACACGCGCACGCGCACACGCACACACACGCACACGCACACGCACACACACACACACATATCTTTCTGACTCTGTCTCTGTTTTCCTATGGATGTCTGTCTGAGTACCACCTAACCACGTGTTAAAGTGGTAGTAGGAACCAGGTGCTCCACCCACCTCTCCCAGTGGATGGTAAACTTCATAGTTGTACTGCAATTCCGACCTGCGCTTTCTGGAAGACCAGGAATGTGTCTGTTTCTCCATTTCCTTCTGCAGATTGGAGATAAGTACCCTGTAGAGCACAGCAGAGTCTAGCTCGCAATGGTCACACACTCCTCAGGTTCACAGAATCACACCACTGTAACTCTTACAACGTCCCAGTTTAGATCATACAGAGTGAACTGCCCCCACACCAGTAGAGCATGGTCATGTCAGCTTGTATCCTGTGATACGGGGAGCATGGTGGCCTGATTTACACATTGAATGGAATGTCAAAGAGATTAATGAAATCTCAGAGTAACAGTTATGTGATTATTTAGTTGGAAAATGTGAAGAGAAAAATAACCAGAGTGCTGGATAAAAGGGCACAGGAAGTGTTGATTAATTAGAAAAACTGAGAAGGAGTACAGATGATGTCTAAGAGAGTGGAAAAGTCAGTCTTCAGTGATGAACTCTGACCCACAAACAGTACCAGAGTCCAAAATGGTTTTGGTGATTGATAAATTGCCTTCCTGTTGATTAGAACAGACTGTTCTGAGGACACAGCCTGAAACAGGATGAGATCACTCACACAGGGTATATAAATATTTTATATGAGTTTATATGTTGGTTATTACATTATTATAATAAAAAAATTTTATATGCCCATTTTACACACTTCTGATTTTGTTTTGCCAATTTACAGATCTTATAAGCATGGAGACGATTCTCTGTCCTGGATCCCAGATGGTGGAACGAACTTCCACTGGCTATCCAGACAGCAGAGTCCCTTGTAGTCTTAAACGCAGACTGAAGAGCCGTCTGTTTGTGGATTATTTATATAACCATTGACCCTGCTCCTATGTTGATTAACTCTAGTATTTATTGTTTATTACACTGATGGAGATTATATGTATTTTGTACTTCTAATCATCAGTATTGATCCCTGTATTTCTATATTATTCTAGTTCATTGGTATGTTGGACTCTGACCTACCGTACGGTACTAGGATGTATTCTATGAGGAAATGACAAAGCACTTTGTAAGTCACTCTGGATAAGAGGGTCTGATAAATGCAGTAAATGTAAATGTAAACATGTAAATATATAAGTAAATCTTATGCTGCTTAAACATGTTTTTGATATGAAGGTCCGTACATGTTAATGAAATTTACATGTTCAGTATGAAGTGTACTTCTGTAGCACATATTTATTTTTACATGTCGTGTGATTCCTATGGGTTTTTTGCATACATGTAGGCATTGTGTCAGACTCTAGGGAGTGACGGAGGGCGATTAAGCTCTTACTCGTAGTGGATGAAGGCCTGCTGGAGCTGGGTTTTGAGGGTCCGTGTCCTGCGGTGTCCCACGTGGACATCCACTGAGCTGTCCTCACAGATGAGCGAAGCACTGCTCGGTTGCCAGAAGTCCACCTGCACAGTTGGTCACAGTCTCACACATAGAAACCCAGTTATTCAGCCCAAATATGTATACTGGACAGACACTTTCCATTCAAAAAGATATTCTGTGAAACATCTTTGTTCTTAGATGGCGCAGCTAGAACACAAGGAGAGAAGTTAGTATTGAAGATAACGGCATGTAGAAGTTGATTGTGTAGAAGTAACTGCAGAAACAGATTCAGCACAAAAAGACTTTTCATTCTTCAGCCAACAAACATTTAATCCAACAAGATTTAAACCCAAATTTACACAAATTCAACTTTTGTCATAATGATTCTCATCACAAAACAGCTGCCTGAGTGCTAATCACATCCCTGACGTCCACAGGGTGTCCAGTGTCTCACCCACTTCTCTACTTTTCTACAGGCTTGCACAGTTTAACTTTAAGTCTTTAGCTTGTGCAGTTAGAGAGTTTTGACATGGTGGGATTTGGCTTTGGGGGAGTCTCTTCCCAGTACAAGCTCAGTGTGTGTGTGTGTGAGTGTGTGTGTGAGTGTGTGTGAGAGAGAGAAAGAGATTGAATGCATATGTGTGTGAGAGTGTATGTGTGTGTGTGTGTGTGTGTGTGTGTGTGTGAGTGTGAGTGAGTGTGTGTGTGAGTGAGTGTGTGTGTGTGTGTGTGTGTGTGAGTGAGTGAGTGTGTGTGTGTGTGTGTGTGTGTGTGAGTGTGTGTGTGTGTGACTGTGTGTGTGAGTGTGTGTGTGTGAGAGTGTGTGTGTGTGACTGTGTGTGTGTGTGTGTGTGTGTGTGTGACTGTGTGTGTGTGTGTGTGTGTGTGTGTGTGTGTGTGTGTGTGTGTGTGTGTAGAGACACTGCTAATGAACCACAACACCGCAGCAGACTGAAAACATATGAAGGCATCTGGAGTTTCTGGAATTTCTAGAGAACCCACATTTTGCTCCCTGGAGCTGAACTAAACGACATCTGCAGAATTCACTTCCTGTTCTCCTTCCAGCTCACTTGCCTGTTGTCTTTGGGTGGTAGAACCATCCTATTAAACAGAGGTGCTCAGATGACACATCGCCTTGTGACCATAGAGCCCTAACCCTAACTCTAGTGACCATGGAGCCCAACTCAAAACCAAGAGACTTTTAATGGATTTGCTGACAAGTGCAGGTTTCTGTTGAAGTAAACAGAAACCTAACCCCAACCCTATACCCTAACCCTGACCCCAATCCCAACCGCAAACCCTGACCCCAACCCTATACCCTAATCCTGACCCCAACCCTATACCCTAACCCTGACCCCAATCCCAACCGCAAACCCTGACCCTTGTAAACAGAATAGCCAGCAGGGATGTTTCTGCTATTATCCCAGGTGCATGCTGGGTAATTATTCCAATGATTGCTTATGCACCAGCCAAACAGAATTAGACTTTAGCTTATTACTAGAAGGAATCAAGAAGTTGATAGTTGCACTTCCAGTGATTTCATTAGTTTCTGAGTCTGGTCGTCTGGTTGCTATTAACTGGAGCTTGATGTAATGTGAAATACCAGTAAAACCACCAAAATCTTCAGAAGATTCAGAAATTCACTCCTAAATTAAAGAACTACTGCTGTACCAAACCGTCATGTGCGTAAGATAATGGTCCTATTTTGTTAATAACTTCAGCCAATATCTGTGACCTTCAATAAGAACTGATTGCAAAGAGAAATAAAGGCAAACAATGGGAAAGAAACATATTTCTGCCTCCTACTAAGTTTTACTTGACAAGTATAGAAGTGCAAAAGTTAGAGATTTGTTGAAATCTTGGTAGCCCAGGTTTATCACTGAATTGTTAGTTTGAGCGTGCAAGCTTGGCAATTTGGGTGCAGACGTTTCATCCCCATCAGGCCTCGTGGAATTCTCATTCTCTTCTTTTGCCTGGTTCTCGACAGAAAAATCAATAAATAGACACATCGATATTAATCTAATCTACCAGCCACTGAGAATGAGAAAAGGTACAGGGGAGCGCAAACAGGTAGACCACGATGCAACAGAATGTCTGCAACCAATCAGCTCATTTGAAGGCAGAACATGTCATGGCAACGCCTCCGCCCAATCAGCCAATCAAATAACTCCAAATTAGACCACCATGAACAAAATTTGAACAAAAACATTCACACTTGATTGCGTCATTCAAACACTTGGCCCCAATGGATGACTCCAATGAGGAAGAAACGTCTACGATCAAATTGCCAAGCTCGCGCTCAAACGAACAACTCAATGTATAGATGTCTAGAAATATAGATGTATAGAAATATGGCCATTCACAGTCAAATAAACCATCACAAAATATCAAAACTGGTGATAATTTCTGATAAAATGCAGGTTGCCAGATCCACTCTAAAGCACAACAGATATTATATGAAACCCAGTATTTTGTGTTCATAGCAAATGCACAAAGTACAGTGCTGTCAGCCTACCAGCAGAGGGCCTCGCTGAGACACTGCAGCCAATATGGTGCAGCAGTCCACACACACACACACACACACACACACACATACACATACACATACACACACACACACGCACGCACACATGCACACACACACACACACCCACATACACACAGGGCTCTTGGGTTTGGGGTCCTATTTTGACATTTGTCTTTTTGGTAAAGAGCCCCCCAAAGCTACATCCTTTGTGCTCAGGCAGGGGAAGACACATGGACTTCTCTTTACACTAAATTAGTCCTACACTGTAGCAGCACATTTCTCATTAAGATCCTCATGCCAGAGAGACAGCTAGATGCAGGTGAGTCTGCGGGCCCCACACAGCTGTAGCCTAGTGCCTCCCTGCGCCTCTCACCTGCTCTTATAACCCTGCTGGTTGCCAGTTCATCACATAAAATATTCCAAGGCCATATCATGTTATACCCTCATTACTGAACCTTGCAGCTGTGTTCATGTAGTTACAATAATTAAAGACTGCCATTTCTAATGACCTTACCATGCTAACTATAGGGATTCCTAGTAGGATTTATTTCAGTTTTTTCATAGTTCTTACATTAATAATAATAATTGCTTGTACATATATTTTGCAAATGAGTCATTTACATCATTCAGATTTGGTAAATGATAAATGACTGCACACACTCTGCCACAGGCTCTAAACCACATTTCCATAGCAGACAGAAGGCCACACAGCAGTGTGTGTGTGTGTGTGTGTGTGTGTGTGTGTGTGTGTGTATGCATGCGTGCATGTGTTTGCGCACACGTGTGTATGTGTGTTTATGTGTGTGTGTGTCTGTGTGCGCATGTGTTTATATGTGTTGTGTGTGTGCGTGAGTCTGTGTGTGTGTGTACACATGTGCGTGTGTGTATGTGCATGTGTGTGTGTATGTTTGTGTGTGCCTGTATTTGTGTATATGTGTATGTATGTGTGCACATGGTTTTGTATGTTTATGTGTGAGTGTGTGCGTATGTTTGTGTGTGTGTGCGTATGTTTGTGTGTGTGTGTGTATGTTTGTGTGTGTGTGTGTCTGTGTGTGCGAGCTGTCTCTCTTTTCAGCAGGAAAAGATTCTTGCTTACTGACACGTTTGCTCAGCGACAGTTAAATTGTTTGAGTTTACAGAGGTTCCTGTCTAACACATGTAAAGGAACCTTGAATACAAGGTCAACACACACTCCTTCAGCTACACTAGAGCATGCTGGGGTTAATGAAACTGTCCTCTACCGGCTAAATCCAAACTTCTACACAGAGTTCAGTATCGACAGGCACCAGACAAAGCAGGGATGTCTTTATGAGTTGTGTTTGGAGAGAGTGATGTGGCAGAACTTTAAGAGATCAAAATTTTAGAAACACTTTAGAATTCACATCCACACTTTTATTTCAGACTGGTGTGTTTTTGCACACATGCCTTCATTGGGATTTTATATCTGTCACCTGGGATGATACAGTAAGAAAAAAAATCTTATTGACTGCTGCCTGGTAATAAAACAGCTTAACGAAGAAGCTTTCTACTCATGCTGCCTACATTTTTAGGCAAATAAATAACAGATGTTGTTGTAAGAGATGCAAGTCTGATGGATCGCTCTCAATACAGATACAGTGTAAACAAATATAACTACTTCACTGATTCAACTTTGCAGGTTGTTTAATTTAGGTATGTTTGGAATCAATCTCGAGAAAATCATTAAACATTCGTACAAGATCCCCATGCGAGTGTGAACTTGTGTGCACCAAGCCCAGCGTATAGGACAAGGTCTTCTCTGTTACTAGTGTTCCCACGCCTCAGTAAGCCAGAGGAACCTCCCACAGCTCTGTAGACAGCCACTCTGGTGCCTCCACAGCCCCTTTGTGCCTCTGTGCACCTTACGGCCTGACCTCACTCAGAAGACCACGACCTCCGTGGCCCCATTTAGGCCTGGGTCAGCGTCACATTTCACATATTCCAGGTATCTTCAGATATTTGTTATTTGAATTTATTTTCACTTTACAAAATAATATGAAGAAAATTGTTTATGTAACTATTTATATTTGTATTATCAGTTACTGACTATTCAATATTTTGTGAATTTTATGCACACACACACACACACGCACGCACGTGCACACACACACTCACACACACACACACACACACACACACACACATACGTTTTCCACATTTTGATTTCAGACTCTTAAAACTCTTAAAATTCAACTATTTCCTCTTATTATTTTCCTCCACACAATGACAAATATTTCTATTAAAAAAATAAAAGGATGAAATATTGTTATGATACTCACTAATGAGGACTGGAGCATCCTTTGTCTATCAGTGGGGTTTCAATCAGAAGTGTTAAAAGCTTCTGTAACTTCACTGGAGTCCAGCTGAGCATAACTGAGCTGATTGGACATAATCAGTAAAGATCTCACAGCTGAAGGACCTTACTGGGAGAGCCTGTCCGTACTCAGGTGTAATCAGGTGTTAATGGGAGGGTAACCAGAGGGAAGACATTCCTTTCTAAAAGGCAAATTAGAGCCGTTACAGTTTGCCAAAGGGACATGAACAATTCTCAGACCATGAAAAGAAACATCTGTTCTGATGATGGGAAGATTTTAACTATTTAGCCACAGTTCCCAGTGCCATGTATGGAGGAAACCAATCACTGAGCATCACCTCATTAATACCGTCCCTACAGCCAATCACTGAGCATCACCTCATTAATACCGTCCCTACAGCCAATCACTGACCATCCCCTCATTAATACTGTCCCTACAGCCAATCACGGAGCATCACCTTATTAATACCGTCCCTACAGCCAATCACTGACCATCCCCTCATTAATACCATCCCTAGAGCCAATCACTGACCATTCCCTTATTAATACCGTCCCTACAGCCAATCACGGAGCGTTACCTCATTAATACTGTCCCTACAGCCAATCACTGAGCATCACCTCAGTAATACCGTCCCTACACCCAATCACTGACCATCACCTCATTAATACCATCCCTACAGCCAATCAGCAAGCATCACGTCATTTTACCTCAGGTTTACAGTTCAACAAATATCCCTGCATGAAAATACAGAAGTGGCTTGAGAACTCTGTGAAAGTCCTGAAATGGTTCAGCCAGAGTCTGGAAGTGAACCCAGTACAGCAGTGCACCAATGCTCCCATCAAACCTACCTGAGTTAGAACTTTCCTGCTCAAAAGAACGAGAGAAACATCCAACAGTAAGGTGTGCAAGATTATAGGATCATTCCCAAGAAGACATGAGGTTACTATGTAACCAACAGCGCTTTAACTAAGTATTAAGTAAAAGATCTGAATATTTAATATTTCTGGGTTTTTTTTAATTTTCATACATTTACAAATCGTTTCACAAACCTGCTTTTCCTTTGTTCTTGAAGAGTACTGTGTGTAGATTGATGAAAAAAAAAAGTTGAATACATTTTCATTCCTTTGGATCTATCTTCCTTTGGGGCTGTGTTGTTTTGGCTTTATGTTCCTTTGGGGCTGTGTTGTTTTGGATCTATGTTCCTTTGGGGCTGTGTTGCTTTGAATCTATGTTCTTTGGGGCTGCGTTGTTCTGTATCTATGTTCCTTTGGGGCTGTGTTGTTTGGATCTATGTTCTTTTGGGGCTGTGTTGTTTTGGATCTATGTTTTTCTGGGGCTGTGTTATTCTGGATCTATGTTTTTCTGGGGCTGTGTTATTCTGGATCTATGTTCCTTTGGGGCTGTGTTGCTCTGAATCTATGTTCCTTTGGGGCTGTGTTGTTCTGGATCTATCTTCCTTTGGGGCTGTGTTGTTCTGGATCTATCTTCCTTGTGGCTGCGTTGTTCTGTATCTATGTTCCTCTGGGGCTGTGTTGTTTTGGATCTATGTTCCTTTGGGTCTGCATTGTTTTGGATTTATGTTCTTTTGGGGCTGTGTTGTTTTCTTATTTATTCTCCGTTGGGGCTGTGTTATATGTGTTCACTTCCTCGTGTTCCTGTCTGTGGTTGATCTGGTGAACACATCACCACCACAAATCTCTCTGTGTCACATCTGTTCCGTACCACAGATGCATGTCTTATCCATGAGATGCTCTGCGTATTCTGTCAGTCTGACAAGCTGTCAGACCCTTGTGTAGTTTTGGTAAGTCCACTTTCCCAGAACAGTTAATGATGGATGAAGATACCATTTAAATGGAGAACTGTTCAGCTAAAAGTAAGACTCTCCGAGTGCCTCCGTCTCATTATGGTTCAAGTTCAGACACAGGGTGACCTGCTCTTAACAGCATTTCATATTGATTCTACTTTCTTTTGCAGCATTTTAAGGGATACAACAAACTCTAAACAAACAGTGTCAAAGTGAAATATCCCCTCAGAAAAGGTAAAGCCTGTTTACCTCCAGAACTACCTGAGATTGTTCACCAAATCCTTTTATGCCACAAACATGTTCTGCATAAAGATAATAGATAAAAATATCCTCCTAAGGTTCAAAGAACCTTTCTTGTGCCAGGTGGTAGCAATTTTAATGTCTCTCCCCACACAACTCTCTGTGAAAGAGTTTAAACTGAACTCACAGTGGGTCCCGTACAGCTGAAGTTGCCCAAAAATAGCCATGTATGGGTTTTTTCTTTGAATGTGGGTTCTTAACTAGGTTCTGTCCTCGTCCTCTCCATCCTTCAGTCTAGAGACGTTATGCATTGCTCTCCTGGGACTGTTTGACTAGTGGTTGACTGGTTGACTAGTGGTTGACGTGTTGACTAGTAGTTGACGTGTTGACTAGTGGTTAACTAGTTGGCTAGTGGTTGACTGGTTGACTAGTGGTTGACTAGTAGTTGGCTGGTTGACTAGTGGTTGACTGGTTGACTAGTAGTTGGCTGGTTGACTAGTGGTTGGCTGGTTGACTAGTGGTTGGCTGGTTCACTAGTGGTTGACTAGTAGTTGGCTGGTTGACTAGTGGTTGACTGGTTGACTAGTGGTTGACTAGTAGTTGGCTGGTTGACTAGTGGTTGAGTGTCCCTCAGCAGAACGACAGCTGTCGATATGTCAGGCCCATGACATGCATGTCTGACATCAAAGTTTTGTTCACAGGGAATCCCATTGGTTATACAATCAGTGTTTGATTTTTTTATGTGTAGATAAATACACCTTATAAAACTCAAAATAAACATAAAACACTGACAACAACTGTAAGCTGTCCAATCACATTTTTTACAGAGTGTGAAATGGTTCTTAAGGAAGATTTTCACAGAATGGCCATGGTGGGACTTGAAGTGGCACCCTTCTGACTACAAGTCAAGTACCTTAACCATTGAGACACCACTACCCCATAGGGCATATTGTGCAACACTGTCCTGTAACACTGTCCTGTAACACGATTGGCCCACCCTAGCATTCTGTCTCCCTGGTTACCCTGTCTCAAGTCTTTGGTTTGCCTTGGGTCCGTTCCTGTTCTGGTCCTTGTTTTGCTTTTCGCTGTTTTCATTAGTTATCACCTGATCCCTGTTAGCCCTCATCAGTCTGGGTATTTTTAGTGTCTGTGTCTAACTTTTGTTGTGTTCGATGTTCTGTTTCTAACTTTTGTTGTGTTCGTTGTTCTGTGTCTAACCTTTGTTGTGTTCGTTGTTCTGTGTCTAACTTTTGTTGTGTTCGTTGTTCTGTGTCTAACTTTTGTTGTGCTCATTGTTCTGTGTCTAACTTTTGTTGTGTTCAATGTTCTGTGTCTAACTTTTGTTGTGTTCGTTGTTCTGTGTCTAACTTTTGTTGTGTTCGTTGTTCTGTGTCTAACTTTTGTTGTGCTCATTGTTCTGTGTCTAACTTTTGTTGTGTTCGATGTTCTGTGTCTAACTTTTGTTGTGTTCGTTGTTGTGTCTAACTTTTGTTGTGTTCGTTGTTCTGTGTCTAACTTTTGTTGTGTTCGTTGTTCTGTGTCTAACTTTTGTTGTGTTCGATGTTCTGTGTCTAACTTTTGTTGTGTTCGTTGTTCTGTGTCTAACTTTTGTTGTGTTCGTTGTTCTGTGTCTAACCTTTGTTGTGTTCGTTGTTCTGTGTCTAACTTTTGTTGTGTTCGTTGTTCTGTGTCTAACTTTTGTTGTGTTCGTTGTTCTGTGTCTAACCTTTGTTGTGTTCGTTGTTCTGTGTCTAACCTTTGTTGTGTTCGTTGTTCTGTGTCTAACCTTTGTTGTGTTCGTTGTTCTGTGTCTAACTTTTGTTGTGTTCGTTGTTCTGTGTCTAACTTTTGTTGTGTTCGTTGTTCTGTGTCTAACTTTTGTTGTGTTCAATGTTCTGTGTCTAACCTTTTTTGTGTTCGTTGTTCTGTATATAACATTTGTTGTGTTTGTTTTTCTAGCCGTGTTGTTCATTTCTATTCCACCTGTCTAGTTGTTTTCTTGGTGTTCGTGTTTTTCTTTCTATTTCCTGTGTATTCCCGGACTCCATGTTGGCTCAGGGACGCTGGACTGTGACTGTGACTCTGATTATGGATTTGTCCTTTTAATAAATCTCACTCTTCTCAGCGTGTGCATCCGCCTTGTGATCACTCCATGTTACACCTGTAACACTGTCCTGTAACACTGTCCTGTAACAACATCCTGATTTTTCATACCATTTCTTTAAGAAATACACTGCAGAGCTGGAATACACTGATAGAAGGTGATGTGTCTTTACGACTTCTGTGATTCTGTTGCACTGAATGCATAGTAGAATAATGCATAATTACACCAACGGTTTTATCCAGTCCACAAGCCAAAGGGTTAAAGTGGATGTGTCTCTAATGAGAAAAATCACTGACCGTCATATTCTGGAAAAGTTCCTTCAGAAACTGGACCTCCCCATGGCCTCTGGGGGTTATTCTCAACACTTGATCCCTGCAAGACAAGAAACAGCTATTTTAATACATGTATTAGCAGTTGTTAAAAGAAGAGTAGCTTGACACTTTTTTTCTAGAATAAACAAATAAAAAATCTCAGAAAATCAGTAATAAGATTCTCATATGTCAAATGGGAATATTTTCATGAATGTTCATTTCACTCTATTTAGATTTACATTTCAACCTGACGTGCTCTACAAAACATTTCATATATCCAAAGTTATGTAATCAGTGATAGCTCAGTGGTGAAGGTACTTGACTGCCAAGTTAACACTGTTGGGCCCTTGAGCAAGGCCCTTAACCCTCAATTGATCAATTTGTAATCAGTCATAATTGTAAGTTGCTTTGGATAAAAGAGTCAGCTAAATGCTGTAAATGTAAACACCATTAGTCAAAACATTGATTTAGAGAAATGTTACCAGTGTCAGTAAACACCTACACACACTGATGGGGGGATCTGCCATTTTACGAGGCTTTGACCCCTGTGTTAATCCCATGAATTTTCCTACATGGAAATCATTGGAAACTGTCACATTAGTCACTAGGTATCTCACTACAGTCACTAGGTAACTCACTACACTCACTAGGTAACTCACTACACTCACTAGGTAACTCACTACAGTCACTAGGTAAGTCACGTCAGATAACCCTCCTGCCGGTCTGACATTCACACACCTCCGCTCTAATCGTCCAGTCATACACATGCATTAGCAAGTCACATGACTGTCAAGGATCAGCTCATGTCAGAGACCCTCAGCCCAAACAGTTCTAGCAGGCTAGATATTGATTAAGCTCTTTACTGTTAAAGGACTCTCGGTAGGTGGTATACTCTAGAACTAGATCTGAGGTCAGTGCTGGGATTTTTACGATAAGTGTTAAGGAAAGACATGGGGCCATGGATGCTGATCTCAGCAGTTTCCTCCTACTCCCTGTCAGAGAAACGTTTGCATGTGATGACTCATCTAGCATTTGTTTCTCAGAAAACACTCCAGAAATCTCAAAAAACACTCAGCAATGTTTTTTTCTGTCCTAAATAATGATTAACACAAATGTCTCCAGGCAAGAAACAGATGAAGAAAGAGAGATCACCTCTATGGTTGCGCTGACACCTAGAGGTGCTCTCAGAAATGTCATAGGACTATGCTCCTCACAGAATGGAATCTCCTATTTAGGACACAGGTATCCACAGCAGGTCAATATCTGCTGTTTTTTTTCCCTTGCTTTGTCTATGTCTTGACTGCTAGACAACCTGGAAGACTGGTCTCAGAGCAGCTTAAGGAGCAGTAATGTAAGAATGGGAAGGCGTCTCCTGACATCATAGCTTTAGTGTTCCCTTTGTGTAGAGCTGACGTGTATGGCATTGTGTGGCTTGTGTGAATTCGAGAACCTGTTGGGCGTGACGTTAACTAGTATCCGAACTGAGAAAACAGAACTGCTCAGCTTCCAAATCATAAGATTTAAGTGATCTTACAGTTTTCACACTTGTGTCAATACCATGTTCACTTCTTTAAAATCTCTTCACACAGGGTGCTTTTGAAACACACACCTCAGCACATCAGTTTACCTTTAGTGTAAAAAGCACTTCAGCCACCAAAACACTTCACAATTTCATACTAAATTGACTCATATTGCCACAACTACAACATAACTATAACTATATCACAACTATATCACATCTATAACACAACTACAACTATATCACAACTATAACACTACAACATAACTATAACTATAACAACTATATCACAACTACAACATAACTATCACAACTACAACACAACTACAACATAACCATAACTATAACACAACTATGTGACTATGTCTGACTGTAAATCTGTAAATTTGTAAGATGGAATTGTACATTGTACATACACATGCATCCATATATACATTGTACATTGTGTATATATACATATTATACATATACTGTACATACATTGTTATATATTTTTTGTATAAATATCTATATTTCCTTACGCACCCGTTTTTTTTCCTCAGTTTGGACAGAGCACTCAAACCATTTCACTGCGAGTTATACTGTGTATGACTATGTATGTGACAAATAAACCAAACTTGAACTTGAACTATATCACAACTACAACTATAACACAACTATATCACAACTACAACATAACTATAACTATATCACAACTACAACACAACTATATCACAACTACAACTATATCACAACTACAACATAACTATAACTATATCACAACTACAACATAACTATAACACAACTATATCACAACTACAACACAACTATAACACAACTATATCACAACTACAACATAACTAACACAACTATATCACAACTACAACATAACTATCACAACTACAACATAACTGACACAACTATAACAACTATAACTATATCACAACTACAACACAACTATAACAACTATATCACAACTACAACATAACTATAACGCAACTATATCACAACTACAACACAACTATAACTAACACAACTACAACACAACTAGCAAAAGTACAGACAGTTTAGTTCACAGAGTCTGTGGATACGGTGAATGGGCCGAGTGTTTAGAAACAGTAGAATAAAGGGATATGGTGCTGAGACACGTGTGAAAGTATTTAATATGAAAAGTGTCAATTGTAATGTAAGTGGCATTAGTGGCTATTTCATTCTTCAGATAAATTTTGCAACAAACTGGAAATGGTTGAGTAAATCTCTTCTTCACAAGCCTGTAATTCTGCTGGATGGACCCTCTTAGAACATCTTTAATGAAGCATCATGCAAGACAAACAAAACATTAATAAAGAATTAATCCAGAGGACCAGCAATTGTCTCTTTATTATGCAAATCAGCCATGAACATTCACAAATAAAGGCACACACACACACACACACACACACACACACACACACACACACACACACACACACACACACACACACACACACACACACACACACACACACACACACACACACACAGTGTTATACAGCTGACCCTAACCCACTGTCTCCACACCCCCTAACATCTCCCTACACTCCACATTCATTTATGTGAGGGCTGTCGTGTTCTGGACGCCTGTGCCGGTTCTTCTGAAGAGGAAGGAGGTGATGATCGTTGTGTTTTATGACCTTGTGAGCACAGCAGCCAGACCTGCAGGCAACTGGAATTTACTGCACAGCTCAGCCCACAAAAAGGCTCACAGCTTTGAAAAGAAAAATGTATAAATGGACGTGATATGACATGAAACATGAGTGCTCATCTGACCCGCGAGTGAAACGGGTCCGAGCTTGTCTCTGCCTCTGATAGTTGTAGAAGCAGGTTGACAATTTATGTGGGCTCGGTGTAGCCTAGAACCCAGTTAAACAATCGCCAATGATCTGATCCACACTGTCTGAACTGCCCTTTAGACATCAGCTGATGCAGGAAGTTGATACTGGTCCCTCTCATAGATGTAAAGGTCTTCTCTCTTTATGATGTCTCTCAGGTGTTCACACCTGGGTGTGATGTGCACTGTGCACCAGATCTGCTCTCACGCACTCTGCTCACTTTGGGTTATTTCCTCCTCTTCACACTGTGATACAGAAAAGCAGGTGCCCACTACACAAGGAGGAGACACCAGGAGGAAACGCTAGGAATAAACAGAGAGTAAACACTGGAAGTAAAAAGCAGTAGGATACACTGGGAATAAACACCTGGAGGAAACACTGGGAATAAATACCAGGAGGAAACACCAGGAGGAAACACTGGGAGGAAACACCAAAAAGAAGCAGCAGAAGGAAACACCACAAAGGTTCAGGAGCACTAACATTTAGGGACAGAGACATTAACATTTAGGGACGGGGCGCTAACGTTCTTGTTGCTGTTTTGTCTGTCTGGCTGGACGGTTTGGGGTACTGGACTCACCAACACTTGGGCTGTTCTGTATCTGACACTGCTGCAGGTCCAAGGATATGGAACTTTTTTTTTTAGCTAAAATTCATGAATCTGGTTTATTTACCATCTATTGAAAGATTTATGCGCATAAGAAGACAATGGCTAAACCCTACAGAGAATATATATTTAAATTTCTTCAGCACTTTTAAACCAAATCATTTCATTCCACATCCAAATATTGGAAATAAATTATTGTGGGTTTGTGGGTTTTTTCTTTTCAAAGCATAAGTAGACACAGATTATTCCTATATTTCTTTTTCTAGACCAAGGAGCCAGTGACCTGTGACCTGGTCTCCCCTGAAGGCCACCAGGAGCCGACTGGCAGTCTTGTTTCAGCGGGGCGGTGTCTGAAATGCCGCATTAGCTGACAGCTTCTCACGGTCTGCGTTTACATCGACACTCTGATACCTCCACCACACTTCACAGTTCATTCACTTCCTGACAGCTGGAAAACGCCATCGAAACATCTTTGCTGATTTTAAAGATTCTTCTACTTTGGTTAAAAACACATAACAAAGGCAATGAAAGATTATTTATCTCAAAGTAAACTATGGTCAGTTACTCATTTATTTCTCAACTTTAAAGCTGATTTAACTGGGAATTCGAGGATGAAGGATTTCTGATTTGTGAAAGTGCTGCATGCAGCCGTGCCCTGTCGTGTGAGGGGCCACACAACAGGCCAGGGGCCCCCGGAGTGACGCTCTGAGACCCTCACGTGCCTTGACTAGAGCAGGAGCCTGGACAAAACGGAGAGAAACAAATAACGACCCAAGACGCGTGAGACGCAGCGCGGGAGAGTGTAGCACGGCCGGGCAGGAGTTGCTTTCAGACCCACAGACTTAAAAAAGTCAAATGAAACAATACAAAGAAACATAGAAATTATCTGGAAATGCAAGAAACCAAACTTTATATTTACTAGAAAATTAACCTGCATGTGTTTTTACTACAGAGGAAGTGATTCACGACAGCTCCAAGAGCTCTCCGGTAACCCAGTAAACCAGTAACCAGTAACCCAGTACACTTCTTTCACGTACACATCCTCGTGATCTCTCGGCGCTGTGTTTAATTACCTCCAGGTATCTCTGAACCCACCGTAAACTTGCCTTCTGCCCCCAGCGCTGCCTTTTCCCTTAACAACTACAGATAGAAAAGTCCCTCCCGTGGGTCCCATAACAGTCCTCGAAACGCTTTGTTCAGCAAATCCGGAGCTGACACGAGGACAGGCGACATGCTCGCGCTTCTTGCTGTGCTAAAATGCCGCCCTCGCTCCGCGTCTGCGTTCTGCACGCGCGCTCCGCAGACTCCGCTCGGCTCGTGGCTGCTCGCGTGGAGCACGCTGGCACTTACCCGTCGTAACGGTTGCGGTAGAGCTGCGCGCCTGCAGGACGAAGCATGCTGCAGTAAAGCAGAACACATCCAAGTAAAGCTGCGCCCACTCCAGCACAAGCTGCCATACTACTCCAAAACGCAGACGCGTGCGTGAGCGGCGCGCTAGCAGACGGCGAGCTGTCTGCAGAGCAGCATTGTGCTCGGTTAGTTTGAAGAGTTGCGTTCACAGCGCGCTTCACGGAAAGATCCCTTGATTTGAGGTCAAATCGGTCAGGTGGGAATTCTCGTGCCACCCAGTCTTTTAAATGGTGTGGAGCTCCTGTCACGTGATTCGATGTCAGCGGAGCGTGCAGCTGGATCCCAGTTTGGGATAAGAAGTGGCGCGCGCTGCGCCACTAAACCAGAGAAGCGCAGGTGACACGTTCAGTTTGCTGAGACTTGGACGCCTGCCATACAACAGCTGTAACACGGTGTTTGCCTTCTCTGAATGTAAACTTCTTTAAAGTTTTGCTTAAACACAGAGTGCAGGTTAATCTTTTTATGATCGTTAGTTCCAGCACGGAATTCAAGTTCAATTTTTGTTTCTTCTTTTTGCTGTGACCTTTTCCTGAATCATTTAAAAGTCAATGTTTTCATCCACTCCTCTCTAGCTTCTAGTCACAAGTCGGGATTTGTAAACAGGACATAATTTGCTCCTAATTATATTAAGGACCCTGTTTGACGGACTGCAGATGGCTTCGTGCTGATAGTTATTAGAAAGCAGTGTGATCTAAGTGTGATGTAAGTAAACCAGAAGGCTGCGGTCTTCATGATTACACAACAGCACTACATTCTCCCTCATGGACTGCACACAGCGGACAGAGTAGTGCACTGCTCTGGCTCCTGGAAGGTCACAAAGGAAATGTTCCCTCTTGGATCAGTGACACCAAACAGTAAAATACCCTCTAGATCTAAAAATGGGGAGAGATTACCTGTAGTCTGCTAAGAAAAAACACCCAAGACGTTGCACAACAACAACATATTAAGTTTTTATGTCACTAATGTTTTATTTCTGTTATTTCTAGATATTTTCCATTTCCTGTACATTTGCAACAAACTGTTCTAGGGCACAGTCAAATGGTGTGAGGGTTGAGGACCTCTGGACAACTCACAGCAAACGAGGGCTCACAGAGAGTGATGGACACCTACATCTCCTCAATCTTGTCCCCAGGCTCTCCAGCACACAGCGCCTTGTCTGAGCTCTGTACTCACAAGTCATAGAGCTTCAGTTAACACTTTAAACTGTGCTGGAAACTAAAAGAGAACACACACACACACACACACACACACACACACACACACACAAATACCGAAACCGCAGTAATGTATTAAAGGTGTTAAATGTACAGTCTGAATGCAGTGTGCACAGACACTTTGATATGTTTCCTGGAGCCAGCTGGTCTCTTACTCTACACTAATGTGTTTTTGTTGAATCATGAAGCATTTCTGTCTGATCTGCACTTTTCTAGAGTGACACAGCCCTGAGGTGAACACCCCAGACTGGAACATAGTGGTGTATTCACGTGCATGAAGAAAAAAAAACCTTAGATAAATACAGACTGCTGCCCGGGGCACTCACGATGGTGTGGAAGGTGGTGGTGAACTGAAGCAGTCTTGTTACGGATTTAGTGGAGTTCAGCCTCCACGATATACAGCCCGCAGCTCAACGCAAACTGGGCTTGGGTCTCAGTGGTGGCACTCGGTGTTTGTGGACCTTGCTTTGGGCTCCAGGGGGCCCCAGTGTTGGCTCTGAACTTCTCATGCACATCTCATGCTGCCCCTGAGCAAGACAATTTGAGGAGCTGGCGGTGAATTATCTGAATAGAGTGTTTCACAGGGGATTATGGGTTCAGATGAACAGAATGGCTTTGTTTGGTGCAGGTTAACACACACTGTTGCTCCGGCAGTCATTACGAGAAACACACATCCCTGTTCATGGGCTCGCTGCCAGGCTAACAGTCTTCAACCAGGTGATTAACTTTCTTTTTTTCTGAAGTATTATTCCCAGATGTGTAATTTGGTGAGATGCACAATATTTTGTGGCCAGAGGAGGATGACCCCCCCTTTGAGTCTTGGTTCTGCTCAAGGTTTCTTCCTCATGCTCTAGGGAGTTTTTCCTCACCACTGCACACTTGTCTTGCTCACTGGGGGCTTGGACTTGAACATTTGTAAAGCTCCTGTGTGACAACATCTGTTGTGAAGTTTTATAGAAATACATTTTGATTGATTTATGATTTAATATTTTACATGTTTCTGCCTACCTTCTGTGTGTATGCATGTGTATGTGTGTGTGTGTGTGTGTGTGTGTGTGTGTGAGTATGCATGGATGTGTATGTGTGTCTATGAATGTGTGTGTCTTCGTGTATGCATGTGTATGTGCGTGTGTGTGTGTGTGTGTCTGTGTATGAGTGTATGTTTGTGTATGAGTGTGTATGCGTGTGTATGCATGTGTATGAGTGTGTATGTGTGTGTGTGTGTATGAGTGTGCATGAGTGTGCATGAGTGTATGCATGTGTATGTGTGTGTATGTGTGTATGCATGTGTATGTGTGTGTGTGTGTGCATGGGTATGTGTGTGTGTATACATGTGTATGTGTGTGTGCGTATGCATGTGTATGCGTGTGTATGTGTGTGTGTGAGTGTGTGTGTGTGTATGCGTGTGTATATGATATGAAACCTTGAAATCCAGCTGTTTCTTACAGCGCTGCCATGATCCAGGGCTGAGTGTCAGAGAAAAGGTCGGCCCGTCGTAAAGGCGGGACACGACGGGGCCCAGGACACGGTTCTGCCTTCTCTCTATGTTTCCAGCATCAGTGGTCGAGGATTCTTTTCTGTATAAATAAGGGCCTTGTTCCGAATGTCACTTTGATGTACAAATCAGGTCTCAGCTGTGTTAAGACCAAAATCTATTTACGTTATTTTACCTCATGTGGGTCTGAAACACCTCTGAGTTACACTGTGTGTTATATGCCCATGTCATCCTGAGGGTGCACTGGGTAACACCACTGGGTAACACCATTGGGTAACACCATTGCAGTGGGGCACTGGTGAAGGTACTGGACTAGTAATCAGAAGGTTGCCAATTCAATCCCCACCACTGCCCAGCTGCTACTGTTGGGTCCCTGAGCAAGACCCTTAACTCTCAAGTTGTGTTCAGTCAGAATTGTAAGTTACTTTGGATAACAGTGTCAGGTAAATGTATGGGGTAAAGCCACTCCTTGGCAGCACAGAGGTACTCCCATACACTGGGGTTTAGGATTAAGGCCCAGATGTGCCATTTGTCTGTCAGAGCATGCAGACCCTGGAGACAAAAGTGGGCATTTTCACTGGCATGGGAGGATGATTAGGGCTTTTGTTTCCCTGGCTGTCAACCAGCTTGTCTGCCTGCTACTGTGGGAAGCGTTGGGTCTAGATCTTGCCAACACTTGGCTACCAGTTGTTTTCTGTAATTATCTGCTGGAAGCATTCTTGTGTGTGGTTGAGTTTGCAGTTGTTGCTGTCCTAGACTCTGTTTTTGCATTTTTGCTTTTGTTTGTTGTTTCCTGACAGGGAAGCTGTGTCCAATTCTGGTCTCCAAAGGTCAGAGTTCAGCACAGGTGCTTGATTCCATGTTCTGGCTCACCTGCTAAGCCTGTGCTGGCTAATATGACAGGCTGTCGCAGTTTTGAGGAGTGGAAGTGACCACTGACCCTCCAGGAGTAGGTTGCACACCCCTGTCCCAGAGCACACTTGACAAAAGGATAGGACGAAATGACCAAAACAGGTGAAATGCATCAAAGTCTCTTTCCAAACATGTAAAGTGCATTTGTCATGTTTTCAGTCAGCTGGGGAAGCCCCTGTTTTTACAACCAGAAGTCTGTTACTGAGGCCACGTTTGTCAGACTTGTATTATTCTTCTCCAGGGCCAGATTCATAGAACATGATGATAACTGTGCAAATGTGCTGTTTAATTATGTGGTATTTAATTCCTGTTCATAAAGTCACCGTGACGATCATTGCCTTGGGTGAGAGGTGCCCAAAATTGACATATACATGAACCAAATGAACCATATACATGAACCAAATGAACCATATACATGAGCCAAATGAACCATATACATGAACCAAATGAACCATATACATGAACACTGACACGTGACTGAAGACGGGTTAAACAGCACGAAGCATGGCGGTGCAGGCCCTTTGCTTTAAGTTCCATTATTTTAAATGTACGATGTCTGTATGCACCGTGAAGCGGGAGGTTCTTCAGTCATTCACATCTATTTCATCCAGGTTAAAACGACACAAACACGACAAAGCCTGCGTCCGGTTTAAGATCTCTTTCAAGCTCTGGGCCAGGGAGGACGTGGAGGTATTTGTATTCGGAATTAAATTGCTCCTAGTCTTATTTAAATACGTTATAGTTACCGCATATGTCGTGATTCTTTTGCGTGACCTTTGGTAACGTTCATCACTGAACATTAAGGCTAAACAGATTTCCCGCCCAACTCGTTCAGTAATTCAGTGGCAGCGTTACGCAGTTTTAAGATCTTTGACGTGTTTTCTTTGTAGAGTGCTGCCATCTACTGGACAGTCAAAACTGCAAGAAAACACCCATGGATAACAAATACCTATGGATAAGCACAGCTCTAATAGAAAAAACTTATAGATAACAAATACCTATGGATAACATTTAGCAGACGTTCTTATCCAGAGCGACTTACAAAAGTGCTTTGTCATTTCCTCATAGAATACATCCTAGTACCGTACAGTAGGGTAGAGTCCAAGATACCAATGATCTAGAATATTATTGAAGACAAATACCTATGAATAACAAATACCTATGAATAACAATTACCTATGGATAACGTATGCCTATGGGTAGCAAATACCTATGGATAATCATAGACTACAAAGACTACAGTATATTTAGGAAGAGTAAACACTGGTATTCCTCACGATAAGATAATATGTAAATGATGTCCCATAGGACATAAATGTGGATGAACTCCCTGTCCACTCTGAGACAGCAAACAGATGTACGGTAGGTGTTAACTCCATTTTACCTCTTATTTACAATCACAGCTAATATGTGATGCGCGAAACAAGATGACTTACTCAATTCTCATTACCTTGCTAAAGTCATGTTTGTGACCACCAGGGGGCAGTGTCTGTTAGGCTTTGGTAAGCGTTGCCCAAGGCCAGGCTCAGCCCTATTCCCCGGAAAATTACACAGACGCGGTTTTCGCTGACTAAGTATAATTGGTGTTAGAAATACATAAACCAAAAGCAAATTAATTTAATTACATAATCGCGATTAACGTTGTATTGATGTTTGTGCGTATGCGTGCATGTATTTGCGTGCGCGAGTGTGTCCGCAATTAATTACTTTGTGGATTGTAACATAAGAGGTTAACGGCCCACGCGGCAGTTGTGCGGTGTGCTTCAGGTCTCCGGTGGGCGGGAGCCGATATACCGGCTCATCTGACACACTGGCCGCTGTCTGCTCGTTGTAGTGCGCTGAAACGGAATCACAGTCCCACTGCGTGTGCAAATGACTCGGTGGCGTTCACGGCTCTCGCGGCCTAAACGTGCTTCTTCACGCTCCCGTTCAGCATCACTGCAACCTGCGCGTTTCACTGGGCGCCGTTAGCACGCGCTATACCGTGACCTTTCAGTAATGTCAAGGAAAGTGAGCGTGAGTCTCGGAAAAGAAACGGCACGGCAGCGAACAGGCGCGGGCTACCGGAGTGGAACGGCTGCGTTTGCGCGCTGTCTGTTCGTGCAGGGATGGTGGGTTACGGTAACTCACGAGGTTGTTTGCAAAGCGTGCAATCGATGTTTTGCTCACCAAACGTATACTTTTATGTTTTTGTTTTTTTTAATAATATACCTTCGGAAAGAAGAAGACATCATAACGCAGATGATTACGCTATATACTACACAATAGTTTTGACCTCGAGCAACCGATGGAAGTCGGGGCAAGCGCAATGTCTAAACAAACCATGAAGCACTTTATTAAATAAAACTTCACAGAAGCCGTTCACAACTCTGGGTGGGAAAAACGTAGTCAGCGTAAATGTGAGCGCCACTACGCTGGAGTCTGGGAAAGCCTTCCTGGAGGTCTAATCCCCCCTATGTCATGACCGTTTCCCTTCCAGAGTATTAGCCGGGACTGAGCTGGCACGAGCTCCCAGGCGTTTATTTCCTGCCCTCGCGCTAGTGGAAGGAGGTAGGATGGGGTCACATGGAGCGCCGTGTCTCGCGCAGTCCGGCGCAGCAGGGCTCCGGCCGTGATGGAGCTGGCGGCAGTTTGCGTTAGATGGGTTATTTCACTCGGGTTGTTTAGTCATCTACACGGAGCTGTTCATCACGGTTTCAACGGCTCACCATCGACACTTTAAAGTTCTTTATTATTGTTGAAAAGTCTTCAGAGAAAGCATTTACAATACTTTAATAACACAAGCCAGCATGACGGAGGAGACCCGCGCGGAGCACAGAAGCGACGGCTGCAGGGATGTGGACACGCAGCTGCGGCTGAGAGCGTGCGTTCTCAGCGAGCTCCTGAAGACGGAGCGCGACTACGTGCGCGCGCTGGAGTTCCTCTCGGTAGGTGAACCACACATTACGCGCTTGCGTTACTGTGTCATAACTCCGTTATTTGTTGTGCATGTCACCTAAAACGAGCAGCGGCTCGCGATCTTCCTGGCTCCTGCCAGTATGGCATGTGCTTGGTTCCTAATTTCCAGTAATTTATTGACTATGGATAGCGGAGCTTCTCACCTTAACACTTTAAAGCTACACCTCACATGTCAGAAACAGAAGCAATGCTATTTAAAGTTTTTTTTTAAATATTTTTTATTACTTCAAAAGTATAGATTTTTGTATTTTTATTCTGTAGCCTATTTATCCATATAGTTGAAACAGCGTGTCCAGCCCGTGGGTTTAATTGAAGTAGGTAAAGCGGTTCAGTGGTTGCTCTTCCCCGTGACTGAATTCCTTAATTTAATTTAAATTGCCTTTTGCACAGATATTCATATTTTTATTTTGTATAGTATGCATATAGTATGTATATAGTATTTTATTATGTATAGTATGTTTTCTTGGCCTGCTAATAGAGTATGCTCAGACTTTTCTAACAGAGCACACATGCACCTGAGGCTGTAGCACCTGTCTCTAGCACAGAATAAACTGGGTGGTGGTGTTACAGAATGAGCAGAGAGTCAGAGGCAGGAAGTATTCATTTCCATGTCGTGGATGAGGAAATCCAACTGTGTGAAACCCATGAGCCTGTGCAAAGCTGACAGTGTGTGTATCGCCTGTGCCGTCCATCTGCTAATGGTCAGACATGGGCAGCATTACTGAGCCAACTTCTTGACTGCCAGTCATATGGTGGCCATGTTCTGAAGATTATGTAATGCGCAGTGTATATACCGACCTTCATGCAGTCGGTATTATATGTAACACATTCTTGCAGTATCATGTGTTATGCAGTTTAAAAACATGCGTTTTAATACAGTCACATGGTCTCCTTGTGTCCAGGTTCATAAAGTGTGTGTGTTGTGAGTGTTACAGCTTTGTGTTAGAACAAAAGACGACTGTGGCCTTTACTCTGTTCTTTACCCCCTCCCCAAGAGATGACTGTGGCCTTTACTCTGTTTGGAAAATAGCCTCTTTTTCCCACAAATCTGCCTCGGCACTGTGGGCACCTTTCATTGCAGCTGTGTGGTGCTGTGTTATGTGTCATTAAGAGGGACCCCACCACACAATATATGTGCACATTCCTCAGTTGGAGCCTGAGGCACAGATGGAACTGATGGAGGTGCTGGGCTTTGTTTTCGTTTGGGTGACATACAATAGCTGCTTTTGTAAGGAACTCATCGTCTGTGTCCATCTAGCGTTTTATCACCAGCATTTGGAGAGAGCCTGGCTGTGTTTTAAGGAACAGGCCTCCTGAGTAATGAAGTATTTATATATTAACACACCACGCTGAGCAATGGTTGCATTTTATTTAGAACACTAGATTGGTTTTTTAATTGCAAAACAGTGTTTTTCCAGAGTATCTTTAAAAAACACTGTGTTTGAGTTTGTTGTGTGAATAGAATGTACTTTAGGTCCAAGTTTCGATACAGTCCAGCGTCTTCAAACACTGGGCACGGAGATGAGCATTTGAGTTAGCAGCTCCGACCAGCACTTCACGGAGCCTTTTGGTGGGCTTTCAGAACCACCTGCGATCTCCTCACTTCTACTGGTGAATAAAGTCGTGTGATGTGGAGAGAGAAGCAGGAACATCCTGTCAGCCCGAGTCTCTTGGAAACCTCAGTCAAGGTTCTGAGTGAAGATGGACTTGCCTGATGGTCTAAGTGAACCTGTGAAGGTAGACCTCTCTGGAGATCTGAGAGACCCTGTGAAGATTTACCTGCCTGGTGGTCTGAGTGACCCTGTGAAGGTAGAACTGTCCGGAGGTCTGAGTGACCCTGTGAAGGTAGACCTGCCTGGTGGTCTGAGTGACCTTGTGAAGTTAGACCTCTCTGGTGGTCTGAGTGACCCTGTGAAGGTAGACCTCTCTGGAGGTCTGAGTGACCCTGTGAAGGTAGACTTGCCTGGTGGTCTGAGTGACCCTGTGAAGGTAGACCTGCCTGGTGGTCTGAGTGACCCTGTGAAGGTAGACCTGCCTGGAGGTCTGAGTGACCCTGTGAAGGTAGACCTGCCTGGAGGCCTGAGTGACCCTGTGAAGGTAGACCTGCCTGGAGGCCTGAGTGACCATGTGAAGGTAGACCTGTCTGTAGGGCTGTTTTGTTGCCTGGAGGTCCTGGAGAACACGGGAAGTTTGTGCACATGTGTTTTGGGTGGAGGGTTCATGCCAGAAAGGGTCTGGGGGGTTCTGCTTGGAGATTTTGCCTGAGGGGCCCTGACGCAAGACTCCAGATCTGGTGCACCGTCTTGTGAAGCATATTTTCTGAAGGAGGAATTCCTGAAAGGTTAAGAAAGGCATGGAATAATGACAAGCATGTTTGACATGAACACAGACTTCCTTAGAGCTAAGGAATAATGCCCGGTTTTGCTGCTTAACTGGAAGAACTGGTGTTCAATAGCAGGAAATTTTATCCAAGCCTATGAACAGAAGCTTCAAGAATAAAGTCAAACACAATCTCTCTCTCTGATGAACCAAGAGCAATGTGTCCCTGTGGGCCAGAGACAGAGGAAGTGTTCTCCAGGGCAGCCTGGGATATCACTAGCATGCCTTATGTAACTCGTCACAGATCTTCATAGTGGGCGCTTTCTGAGGGTGATGTTTACCGTAGATGAGCTAGAGCATGGATGCCAAGAACATCTGAACATGTCTTTGGACATGAAGAAAATAACAGCAAAAGTCACTAAAGAGATCAAACAGGGACACCGTGGAGACAGTTTGGTGATCCCTGGAAATTGTTGTTTTTTTTTTCTCTAAAGATTTTTACGCTGAGGAACCATAACACTGTGTCCCTTGGTCCAGTGCATTTATCATCTAATTGTCCACTGGATTTCATGATGAATGCAGTCGGGAGAACGTGGAGGGTATCCTTTCATGTTCTGATTCCAGCAGAAAATGGAAGTGCAATATGCTCCCCTGAGCTGGAGGTCTGTCTGAACTTGTCCCTCCATAGCAGTCTTAGCAGTGGTGTGTGGGCTAGAAGGATTAACCCCCAGTGTCACGTTTTTAAACTTTGATAATGAATCTAGTAACACGTGAATTGTGACGACAATATTTTATGTCTGGTTTCTCCTTTAACCCTAAGCCCGAAGCCGTAACCCTTTATATGCCAACTCAGAGGCACTTATGTGACAAACTAAATGTGTAAATGAAACAATGAAATATAATGAACAGTTATCACAGTCTTCACACTCATCACAGTCTTCCTCAGTTTGTTTCATTGTCAGTGAATGCAATGCCTCAATATTTAACCCTGTATCATGAATAACAGGTATTATTAATACCTGTCTGTTGTCCTTGTGACAGGTGGCACAGAGGAAGCGGAGGCAGGGTTGCAGGGAGGTATAAAATGTAATTCCTTGCACGAAGGCAGTGCAGCGACATTTAAAGATTGTCAGGTCTGTAGTCCGCTAACGTGCAGCGTTGTTCTCATGTACCTGTCCTCGTGGGTTTAAATAGGCGAGTGAACAGAGGGAACAGGTGAGTACAATCAATACTCCGGTGATTGATAGCGAGGCTGGTAAGTGGCGTGATCTCTAGCGTGAGTGGGCGTTTCTCTCCTGCTGGATGGCCAGTCTACCGTGACAGTCCTTCTAGGAGTGCAATGCAAAACCTGCAGCAGTTACAAGAATGACACTCATGTGAAGGCAACCCCATTTGAGAACTATACTATATCTGAACTCTATATATATATATATATATATATATATATATATATATATATATAAAATCTATCTATCTATCTATCTATCTATCTATCTATCTATCTATCTATCTATCTATCTATCTATCTATCTATCTATCTATCTATCTATCTATCTATCTATCTATCTATCTATCTATCTATCTATCTATCTATCTATCTATCTATCCACTCCTTAATGGGCACACTTCTCCTGTATTACGTATCAAGGTTTGGTCAGTGCATATGGGGTATACAGCCTCAGGACAAACAGCCAGTGACCCCTGATTCGCCCCTCCTCCTGGGGGTCACGGCAGCACATCCGTGACCCTTTCCCCTGCCTAATGTAAAGCCATCCCTTCTCTTGCCCTGGAAATGTCAGATTTGATCAATGGCCTTTTCATGCACTGTTGTCAGCTGTGATGCACACAGGCATGGTGCAGTGGATGGAGCAGGAAGGGGGGGGCGGGGCCTGAGATGTGCCCTGTTCTGAATGAAGGATCACAAGGATGGAGGAGTCCATGTTCAGTCACTTCTGTGGCAGTGATGTCTGACTGCTGTAATTGGACGGGGGACCTTTACCCTCTCTGGTCTCTCTCTCTGGTAATATGTCTTTGGTCTCTCTGGTGTTGTCTTTGGTCCCTCTCTCTGTAGGTATGTCTCTGGTCCCTCTCTCTGCTGGTATGTTTTTCCACTTGCTATGTGGCAGATCATTAAGATTCTAATCTTGCTAATATGTTTGCGTTCCTTTTTCCACTCTGAAGCCTAAATAAGGTTTTCTCAGCCTAAAATGTTAATCCACACTTGCCAGCCTCTGTCTAGTTCACCGTCTTTCTCTAGAAAGAGCTTAATGATCTCCCCGTGGCTTAGCGGAAACACAGAGCTTTTTCTCAACTTGCACACTGTTGAGAAGTTAAGCAGAAGTTTTACTTCTCTTTTGACTTTAGGATTCTTGTCACTGAGCCACCAGTCTGTCCCCAGAGCCACAGAGGGAACTTCCTCGTGGACAGGCAGGTGTTGTGTCTTACCAAAGTCTGAACTCACTTTTCATAATTCAGATGTTATTAGTTCCTGCCCCAGGAGGGCTTTACAGGGGGCTGAATAAAATACAGTTGCTTTGTATTCCAGTTTGCTTTGCTTTGTTCTCACCTCATTGATATGAGATTTGGTTTCTAGCTTGCCTTGTTTCTAGAACATAACAGCACTGACAGAGTTGAACAGATTTGTGCCATCCAGGATATGTACTAAAACAGAAATATATGGTACAGAAGGTTCAACAATGAAATATCTTTATTACAGGTAAAGCAGCACAGAGTAGCCCCGATACTTCTACTATCAGTACTCCCGGTACAATGGACACCCTGCAGTGTCTGGGTTTATACTCCCAGTACTCCCAGTACTCTGAACAGTGGTGGTGTGTCGTGTTTGTAGAAGGGTTTTCCGAGGACTCTGGCTGCGGTGTTCCGCTCGCCTTTGTCTCGCCTGGAGCAGGATTTCCTTCCTTCCTGGACCTCCCCTGCTTTACATTGTGCTCAGAGCTTCCTGTGCCGACTTTGGCACCGGAGTTGTGTGAGCTATCCCACAAGGCACCGCTCTGTTCCACGGGCTGCCTGTCTGAGATGTGCAGAGCACTGGATGAATAAGAATGCACGCTTATCTAGGGTGTGGAGTCCATCTTTACACGTGTTACTGAGGTGAGGGAAATCCACCTGTATCCGAGCTGTGAAATCCATCTCTCTCTATAAGTGTTGCATTATCAACATTCATGTTTATTGTTAGAAATGTATTAGTAGTTTTGGTGATAGTTGGCAAGCATTATGACAAGTCTTTGTTTAGCCAGAGGCTTATTAGGGGACGTGAAAAGGGTGCTTTTGATTTCTCTTGTGCCAGCTGCTGTTCCAAAAGAGTGCATGTGTGACAAGTACCCACATAGAGAGGGGCATCGGGGGCACTTGTGGGGCTCCCATGCCATGTGAAATGGGCACTGACACAAGAACCCAGTGTTGAGCTTGGAATGCAGCACCCCGGACTGCTTGAGGGTATTCCTTGTCCTCCAAGTAGTCTGCCACCTGAAAGCACTGAAACCAGCTCTCTTAGGACACAACATTCCAGCTCTCTTAGGACACAACATTCCAGCTCTCTTAGGACACAACATTCCAACTCTCATAGGACACTGTAATGACTGGCCACCCTCCTCGCATCCCTGTTTTATGATTTCCCTGTAGACTTTGTTTTCCTTTACTTTCTTGTGCCGTTCCTTGGTTTTGTTTTCTCCACCCCTCGTCTGTTCCTAAGTTCCAGTCCGTGTCTTGGTTATCCCTCTTATGTTCACCTGCATCTGATTAATCCTTGATTGTTCTGGTTATTTTAGCTCTGGGTTTTGTCTTCTAGTTTGTCGGTTATTTTGGTAAGTTCCTTCTGTCAGGTTTATATTGTGCTCGTACTGTCATTGCCGTCCATCCATGTATTATATGACCTCCGTGTTGCCCCTTTGCCTGTTTATTTTGCTCTTTGTGTTTGTATTTCCTTCGTTTAATAAACCGCCTCCTGCATTTGCGTTCTGCCTCTCGCCTCATTCCTGCTGGAATCGTGACAGAAACAACATTCCAGCTCACATTGGACACAACATTCCTGCTCACATTGGAGACAACATTCCAGCTCACACTGGACACAACATTCCAGCTTACATTGGACACAATATTCCAGCTCTCTTTTAGAACAACATTCCTGCTCTCTTAGGACAAAACATTCCAGCTCTCTTAGGACACAATATTCCAGGTCTCTTATGACACAATATTCCAGCTCTCTTAGGGCACAGCATTCCAGCTCTCTTAGGACCCGGCATTCCAGCTAGCAGTCATAGGTTAAATTGGCCACATTTGTGACATTCTTGTAATATATATATATAGTACATTATAGGAAGGAAAAGTTTCAAATAATTGTTAATGATGTTGCAGTGACAACAGTAGTAATGCAGTGTCTTGTGTTTCTGCTGATGACTTTAAGAGTTTGGACACAGCTGAGTAGGAACGGCACACAGTGGCTGACGTGGGAACGTCGGCATTCCTGGTCCGGGGCTTCGGGCTGTAGGAGGGAGACTCACAAGCTCTCTTGTGTTTGGATTGCAGCAGAGGAATCTCGAGTTTGTTGACCTTTGGAAAGCTCATGGTTTTGTCTCCCCCGTAAAGCAGAAATAACCATGGAAGCGGGCTGTTTAGACATCATTCACTTCACAGAATCATTATTAGCGTAAGACTTTAAACAGCTGTCTGGGAAGACAAAACCAGTACCTGCTGGGATTGGTTAACACATTTAGTAAGCAGGTTGAGTCTTGGCAAGCTCCCAGGATAAGAGATCACCTGCACAGAACCGTGGAGGTGCGTTGGAGCCGCCCTGCAGGGGGGCGGAGGCTTCACAGGGTGGTGTGTGCTGTGGTCCATGCCTTGTGAGCAGGGGCGTAGCTGGCATGTTGGAAGGGTCAGTGTGAGCTCCCATTCATCACCTCACACAAAGATGGCACTGATCTCAGAGCTAGGCCTCTTCATTCACATTCAGGCCAGTCTCTGAGGTTTTCCCAAAAAAGCCACAAAGCTGTTGGGGATCTTTTTCCACTCGTAGGGAGTCCAGTGCACTGTAGAGAGGGGGGATTGCGGGATGGTGGGCGGGACGGGATCAGGGCTTTAAAAGAGCCCACAGTGTTGTGAGAGTCGGATTGATAAATCCTGCCTCAGGATGGGAATCTCCGATACCAGGGCAGCGTGTGACACCGAGACATTCAGTGGGCTTAACAAAGTTTAGTAATTGACTTCATTTTGCACTGCACTGCATTCCATTATACTGCACATCTGCTGCCATTACATGGGTAAAGCGATGCGTCACAAAGCGTAATAAACTCTCTGTTCATGCCACTTTCATCTCCAGAGGCCTCGGACTCTGAAGCGTGCGGGTCACGTGAGGGACAGGATGAGACGGGATTGAAATGCAGGCCGTCCCACAGCCCAGACCACATCCTTTGATCAAACACTCTGCAAAGGAGAATTTGTGTGCCCATGTAGCGTAGAGCTTTCTCAGGGATGTCTGTTAGCACAGAAGGGATTTCCCGTAGTCTTCATCACAGTGGAATTGTATTCTTGTGGCTGCGTCACCAGCCTGCCGGGCTTGTAGGTTAATGAACACGATTATGTGTGCCAACACACACTGTCCAGGTTGGTCTCCATCTTTAATAAGAGGACAGGGTGCACACCCATGCTGTACAGACCCTTTATTGTGTGTCTTGTCAGATGTGATTGCGAGCTTTGTTCACGGCATCTGCTTCCTGTGGCCCCCAGCAGTGCACTGGTCTGGTGTGGGACACCCCCTGCGTCTGTCATTAGCGGCCATATAAGGCAGCCTTTTCTCATCTGTTTCTGTATGTCCTTCATTTAAAATAGTCTCTTCTGTCTGATTTAACCCCCCCCTCTCTCTCTCTCCCTCTCTCCCTCCCTCTCTAAGTGAAGACTCTTCTCCTCAGGGAGAACACAACCCATTTCCTCTCTGGAGTGGGTGTGTGGGACAGTAAGATCTCGAGTGCGTGTGTGGAACAGTAAGATCTCTAGTGCGTGTGTGAGGACAGTAAGCTCTCGAGTGCGTGTGTGGAACAGTAAGATCTCGAGTACGTGTGTGGAACAGTAAGGTCTCGAGTGCGTGTGTGGAACAGTAAGCTCTCGAGTGGGTGTGTGGAACAGTAAGATCTCGAGTGCGTGTGTGGGACAGTAAGCTCTCGAGTGGGTGTGTGGAACAGTAAGATCTCGAGTGCGTGTGTGGAACAGTAAGGTCTCGAAGGCGTGTGTGGGACAGTAAGATCTCGAGTGCGTGTGTGAGGACAGTAAGATCTCGAGTGGGTATGTGGAACAGTAAGGTCTCGAGTGGGTATGTGGAACAGTAAGGTCTCGAGTGGGTGTGTGGGACAGTAAGATCCCGAGTGGGTGTGTGGGACAGTAAGATCCCGAGTGGGTGTGTGGGACAGTAAGATCTCGAGTGGGTGTGTGGGACAGTAAGATCTCGAGTGGGTGTGTGGGGCAGTAAGATCTCGAGTGCGTGTGTGGGACAGTAAGATCTCGAGTGCGTGTGTGAGGACAGTAAGATCTCGAGTGGGTATGTGGAACAGTAAGATCTCGAGTGCGTGTGTGGGACAGTAAGATCTCGAAGGCGTGTGTGGGACAGTAAGATCTCAAGTGCGTGTCTGAGGACAGTAAGATCTCGAGTGCGTGTGGGGAACAGTAAGATCTCGAAGGCATGTGTGGGACAGTAAGATCTCGAATGCGTGTCTGAGGACAGTAAGATCTCGAGTGGGTATGTGTGACTTCATGCCGGCTTTGATTGTTATAACCATGTTGTATGAAACACAAAAGAGCGCAGCTTGAGGAATGTTCATCTGATTTACAGACACACACACACACATAGACACATGCACAATGTTTTTCCGACCTTGGCTGAACTCCCAGCAACCTTGGGAACATTCAGCACTCTGAATGATCACCTGCCACCAACCTCTTAGAAAAAAGCCACAAACATTTTGCTTTCATCCTGTTTTGTCTGAGAGTGACAGAAGAACTTTGTCGAGAAACGTTGTTGAGCACTGACTTGCAGGAACACTATACATACACATATACACACACACACTATACACGCACATATAAACACACTATACATGCACATACACACATATACACGCACTGTACACACACAATACACACACATAGACACACACTATACACACACACATACACACACTATACAAACACACATAGACACTATACACACACACATACACACACTATACAAACACACATAGACACTCACTATACACACACATATACACACACTATACACACACACTATACACACACATATACACATACATATACACATACTATACACACACACATACACATTTTCCTTTTGGGATTTGTAATCTGCCAGGTTGCTACTGTTGGGCCCCTGAACAAGACCCTTAGCCCTCAAGCTGTCATCAGTCATAATTGTAAGTCAGTTTGGATAAACGCGTCAGCTAAATGCTGTAAATGTTTCCACCCCAGAGGGCCCGTGAGGATGTATCCCACACAGAGGGCCCGTGAGGATGTATCCCACACAGAGGGCCCGTGAGGATGTACCCCACACAGAGGGCCCGTGAGGATGTATCCCACACAGAGGGCCCATGAGGATGTACCCCACACAGAGGGGTGGGCCAGTTGTCGTCATTTTCTCAGAGACTGTGAAAGTTTGCTATTAGACATTGGAGCAAAGCCCAGACTAATTACAACATCACAGAGAGAGGGGGGGGAGTGGGTGAATCGTCTGATAACAGAGAGTGGGTGAATAGTCTGATAACAGAGAGTGGGTGAATCGTCTGATAACAGAGAGAGTGGGTGAATCGTCTGATAACAGAGTGGGTGAATCATCTGATAACAGAGTGGGTGAATAGTCTGATAACAGAGAGAGTGGGTGAATAGTCTGATAACAGAGAGAGGGAGTGTTTCAGGTGATTTATATATAATCTCTCCAGAAGAACCTCCTCTATAACACATGCATGTGCACTCCTAAAT
>NC_137497.1:45067005-45087005 GCF_041902795.1 Electrophorus electricus
TGTTTCTCTATTGTGAGAGACACATGAGATATCTGCCTGTGTCTCAGCTGTCCTGCTACTGTGAGAGACCTACAAGATGCCTGCCTGTGTCTCTCTGCTGTCTCGCTTACCTCTACAAAGTGAAGCCAGGACACGCAGACTGGTGGCTTCTTGTCTTGAACCTTGTGGATCAAATTGGGTGCTCACATGTTGCTCACGTGTTCACATGTTTCTCACGTGTAATCAAAAGTTTGCTCATCTTCAGGTAATAACTTAAGTCTACATGAACTCAGATTCTCTCTGGTAAGGTGAATGGTAGAGCAGTCTAGTTTACAGAATCTGAGAGGTTTCACTATCCCAGCATCACTGCTTCTCCGGATGAGAGAGCAGCAGAGAGGGAACAGAGTGGAGAGAGAGAACAGAGAGGAGAGAGAGAACAGTGAAGGAGGAGAGAGAGAACAGTGAAGGAGAGAGAGAACAGAGAGGAGAGAGGGAACAGAGAGGAAGAGAGAACAGTGAAGGAGGAGAGAGGGAACATAGAGGAGAGAGAGAACAGAGAGGAGAGAGAGAACAGAGGAAGAGAGAACAGAGAGGAGAGAGGGAACAGAGGAAGAGAGAGAACAGAGAGGAGAGAGAGAACAGAGGAAGAGAGAACAGAGAGGAGAGAGGGAACAGAGGAAGAGAGAACAGAGAGGAGAGAGAGAACAGAGAAGGAGGAGAGAGAACAGAGTGAAGGAGGAGAGAGGGAACAGAGGAGCGAGAGAACAGTGAAGGAAGAGAGAGGGAACAGAGAGGAGAGAGAGAACAGAGGAGAGAGAGAACAGAGAGGAGAGAGAGAACAGAGTGAAGGAGGAGAGAGAGAACAGAGAGGAGAGAGAGAACAGTGAAGGAAGAGAGAGGGAACAGAGAGGAGAGAGAACATAGAGGAAGAGAGAACAGTGAAGGAGGAGAGAGAGAACAGTGAAGGAGGAGAGAGAGAACAGAGTGAAGGAAGAGAGAGGGAACAGAGGAGAGAGAGAACATAGAGGAAGAGAGAACAGTGAAGGAGGAGAGAGAGAGAACAGAGAGGAGAGAGAGAACAGAGAGACAGCAGTACTCAGCACTCTGCCCTTTGAGTCATGTGCTATTTTTATCTCTGATGATGGAGTCCAAAAAGAAAACTAAAGAACAATAAATGTGTCCACAGCGTTGGCAATGGAGGGTAAAGAGAGAGAGAGGGGGAGAGAGAGGGAGAGAGAGAGAGAGAGAGAGGGAGAGGAAGAGAGAGAGAGAGAGAGAGAGAGAGAGAGAGAGAGCGAGAGAGAGAGAGAGAGCAGCTCTGCTGTCAGCAGTTTGGATGTTAGCGCTCCAGACCTAAGAGTAGTAGACTCTGACAGAGAGTTGGGGTTTGGGTCAGAACCAGGCCAAGCCAACACTGTTCATTTCAAAGGTGAGGTGTGAGAATCTACCCTGTGGCTGGTGGTGCGGGCGGAGCTGACTACACACCCATGCTCCGCCCTGTGGCTGGTGGTGCGGGCGGAGCTGACTACACACCCATGCTCCGCCCTGTGGCTGACGGTGCGGGCGGAGCTGACTACACACCCATGCTCCGCCCTGTGGCTGACGGTGCGGGCGGAGCTGACTACACACCCATGCTCCGCCCTGTGGCTGACGGTGCGGGCGGAGCTGACTACACACCCATGCTCCACCCTGTTTCCCCTCCTCAGGGCTCCAGTATCACGGATAGCTGCACTGAGATGTTGACACAAGGTGTGTTGCTGAAAATCTCTGCCGGCAACATCCAGGAGCGCGTTTTCTTCCTGTTTGACAACCTGCTGGTGTACTGCAAAAAGAAGAACAGGTGATGGCCCCTCCCCCAACCCCTCCCCCGGCCCCTCCCCCGGCCTGGTCTGTATGTATGTGTTGTGTTGCAGGAGGCTGAAGACGAATGCAGAGGGCCCACGCTACCTGTTCAGGGGGAGAATCAACACCGAGGTGATGGAGGTGGAGAATATGGACGATGGTACAGGTGAGTGCACACATGAGCACCTTGCACACGTGGACATGAACAAAAACATGAGCACCTTACACACATGGACGTGAGCGCACACGTGAGCACCTTACACACGTGGATGTGAGCGCACACGTGGGTGCCTTGCATACGTGAAGGTGAGCGTACACGTGAGCACCTTACACACGTCGAGGCGAGTGTACACGTGACCGCTTTACACACATGGACGTGAGTGCACACGTGAGCGCCTTACACATGTGGAGGTGAGCGCACACGTGAGCACCTTACACACATGGACGTGAGCGCACACACAGGCCAGGAGTGTGTCCACGTTGCACACGCTGACGTGTTACGGTCTGCTGTGCTGTTACAATGCACTTTTATGACAATGGAAGCATGAGATCTAAAAGAAACCTCCACCCAGAACACTATGTGTTGCCATGACCGAGTCGTGTGTCCTGCTGTCAGTGTCTGCTGGCACATATTGTGCATCACAAAACAAGCTCTCATGAAAGAGAAACCGGGCATCTCCGTGCCCCAGCCACACGCCTCTGCCCTCGGCCTTATTTCTCCAGTGACTTTCTCTAGATGGGTCGCGAGGGGGCTTTACTTCAGCAGCTAAAGGTTAGAAAAATGCCATCTTCAAATGACAGGACCTTGAAGGTCGGCTGCATTCAGAGCTCTGAGCTGGAGTGTGTCTCGTCTGGAGGGTCTCGTCTGGAGGGTCTCATCTGGAGTGTGTCTCATCTGGAGGGTCTCGTCTGGAGTGTGTCTCGTCTGGAGGGTCTCATCTGGAGTGTATTGTCTGACCTGGAGTGTCGTCTGGACGGTCTCGTCTGGAGTGTATCGTCTGAGCTGGAGTGTCTCGTCTGGAGGGTCTTTTCTGGGCTGGACTGCTAATTGTTGGTTATATTTGCAGATGTTTTCATTCCTGTTGAGCTTATCTGGCTTTTTAAGAGACGGATGTGTTTTGGCTTTGGAGAAGAAACCACTCCAGTTCCATCACACCCATTTCCCTCTCTTACCTTCCCATGTTTGAAGTATAGAGCTACTTTCTTACAGAGGCTTAACTGGTTTATACTGAAAGCTCGGCAGACTTGGGAAACCCGTACTGGTGCTGATGTATTACATCAGACTGTCAGATAGAAGCAGGAAGCGCTGATCCACGAGCGCATGTGGCGTGAATCTCACTCTGAATTATAAATGTGTAGCTCAGCTCTTTTCAGAGACTGACATGCGCCAGGTGTAACGCAGGTTTTGTGCCGGTGACTGGTGAAGGCCGTAGAGCTGTTGTGTCTGACTGCAGATCAGTGCTGGGTCTGTATCGCCACCATGATCATTCCAGTCAGAGATCAGCAGAAGTAATCAATAGGCATTAGACCTGTAATTAAAGTGTCCAGGAAAATTCACGAGAGTGACCAGGAAGGACTGAGAGAATTCCTTGATTCATCTGCCCTGGTTCACGTGCCCTGATTCACGTGCCATGAAGCTGCAGGCAGAGTGGTTACCTCATGCCCATAAAACTCCCATAGCAACAGAGCTCCTCCTTCAGATCTCATTACACCCAATCACAGAGCTCCTCCCTCAGATCTCTTTACATACAATCACAGAGCTCCTCCCTCAGATATCATTACACCCAATCACAGAGCTCCTCCCTCAGATCTCTTTGCACCCCGTCACAGAGCTCCTCCCTCAGATCACTTTACACCCAATCACAGAGCTCCTCCCTCAGATCTCATTACACCCAATCACAGAGCTCCTCTCTCAGATCTTATTACACCCAATCACAGAGCTGCTCCCTCAGATCTCATTACACCCAATCACAGAGCTTCTCACTCAGATCTCATTACACCCAATCACAGAGCCCCTCCCTCAGATCTCATTACACCCAATCACAGAGCTGTTTTTAACTTTTCAAAATTTTGCCTAGTAGTCTGTTTACCTAAATGCGCTAATGTTAAAGAAAACAAGTACAGTGAAACCATCACACGTTATCTGATCAGCAGGTTTCAGGGTTTTGTTTTATTTTGGTTTATGTTGTCACAGTGCTGTGTACACGAATACCTCTTTAATTTCTACTTACTGTTTTTAAAAGGTTTTTTTCCCCGATAAATGACATGCCATCTTTGTTCTTAACCTGCTAACCCACAGTGGTACAGTGGAGTCTCAGTGGTTCAGGTACTGGACTAGTAACCAGAAGGTTGGTTGTCAGTTCAAGTCCCACCACTGTTGGGCCTCTGAGTCCTCTGAAGAACTCTTAACCCTCAATTGCACATTGTACTCATTCATAATTGTAAGTTGTCTTGGATAAAAGTATCAGATAAATGACATTAGTGTAAATGCTGTAAACAGTCACTTTGTTTGTGATTCTGTAGCCATAAACATTTGCTAGCCGTAATGTCTCTGTTTGTGTTTCTGTAGCCGTAATGTCTCTGTTTGTGTTTCTGTAGCTGTAATGTCTCTGTTTGTGTTTCTGTAGCCGACTACCACAGCAGTGGCAACATCGTGAACTATGGCTGGAAGATCCACAACACGGCGAAGAACAAGTGGATTGTGTGCATGGCCAAGTCATCGGAGGAGAAACAGGAGTGGCTGGAGGCCATCCTAAAGGAGCGTGAAAGGAGGAAGAGTGAGTGGGCTACCACCGCGTACCCCTATGCTAGGGGGTGCTAGCGTGTGGCCCGAGGGTGTGTGGGGTCAGTCTGAGTGTGACAGTCACCCTCTACAGATGTGTTTCCTGGGTTATGATGTGTTGTGTCTCTGGTCTTTAGCCCAGCGCTCACACCTGTGTAACATTAAGCTTCCCACCTCGTGCTGAGACTTGAACTGTGAAGAAAGACTAGTACTCCTCTCTACATCAGCACTGAGGTCTGGAATGATCTCTCTCTCTCTCTCTCTCTCTCTCTCTCTCTCTCTCTCTCTCTCTCTCTCTCTCTCTTTCCTGAAGCGCTGAGGTTGGGTATGGAACAGGACACCTGGGTGATGATGTCAGAGAAAGGTGAAAAACTCTACAAGCTCATGAACAAGCAGGGTCACCTTATTAAGGACCGGAAACGCAAACTCACCACCTTCCCCAAGTGCTTCCTCGGAAGGTGTGTCCACACAGCCGATGTGCCTCGTTCCTGCCACCATGAGCCCAGCGTGCTTCACCGCACGTAGCTGCTTACGGAAGACGAGACTCTGTGTGGAAGACGTGAAACTGGGTGTGTGTGTGCGTGTGTGTGTGTGTGTTTGTGTGAGCACATGTCTCAGCCGGAGTGGTAGGTAAGGATGTGTAAGGGCTGTGTAAGAGTAGTGTGTAAGAGGAGTGTGTAAGGTGTGTGTAAGGGGAGTGTGTAAGAGGGTTGTGTAAGGGGAGTGTGTAAGGGGAGTGTAAGAGGTGTGTGTAAGGGGTGTGTGTAAGAGGAGTATGTAAGGGGAGTGTGTAAGGTGTGTGTAAGGGGAGTGTGTAAGTGGGTTGTGTAAGGGGAGTGTGTAAGGGGAGTGTGTAATAGGAGTGTGTAAGGGGAGTGTGTAAGAAATGTGTTACGGGTGTGTGTAAGGAGTGTGTTAGGGGTGTGTAAGAGGGGTGTGTAAGAGGGGTATGTGTAAGAGGGGTGTGTGTAAGAGGAGTGTGTTAGGAGTGTGTGTAAGAAGAGTGTGTCCTCTGGCCAAGTTGTGGTTTGGTAGGGAGAGTGTCACAACACCACTTCACTCATGTTTGTGTCTGTGAACAGCTCTGATGTTGTTTGGCTTTACCCACTGAAACAGTTCTAATACCTACAGACAACAAGTCAAATACCTACAGAGGACACATTACTAGAGCTGTGTGAAATCAAATACTTACAGAGAACACATTAACAGAGCTACATTTGAAGTCAAATGTCTACAGGGGACACATTATTAGTAGCACTGCAAATACCACCACATTATTATTACTCCATGTGTGAAAGAACGCATTATTAATAGAACTGCATTTGAAGTGCCACATTCATCTTCCTGTCCTTCCCTATACCCAGAGTATTCCAGAGAACAATCCATCTGTTCTCTTTCTCTTTATATTTCTCCCAGGAGAACTGTGACTGCGCCCCCCTTTTTTGTCACAGTCAATTTAAATCCCGATCCGTTCACTCCGAGTTCCATCGTTCCATCGTTCCTGAGTGGAAAGCTTTGCTTTGTTGTCCCGCAACATGGTTTTTGTTGAGCACTGGTGTAAATCCGGCCAGTAGAACCCCCCCCGCCACCCACACTCCCAGTGACCAAACACAATGTGCAGTGTGTGCTGAGGGCTCTAGAGGACATGGGGAGGAGTGTCATCCTCTCTGCAGAGCGTGCACACTGCAGGGGTCTGCCTGGCACAGGATGACAGTGTGCTCGCAATACCTCTGACAGGCTCTCGCGTCCTCACACAGCAGAGGCTGGGGGAAACCAAATCTGCAAGGCCTGAAAATTGTTGTGTTTTTTATAAAAAAAACTTTATTTTTAGTGTCTTTCCATTATGTAGGATACACACTGAGAAAGTCTTCAGTGTACAGACGTACAGCATGTAAGTCAGCTTTGCTCTGATATCGAGGGCTATAATCTCAAAGTAATCTCAGAGTAGTTTTGTGCCTTGGTGATCACAGTGGCACGGCCAGGAAATGTAGTCTGCTTCCTTCCAGCCGAAATGCGAGTGTGCGTTTTATGCTCGCTGAGACATAACCGCTAGGAATGGACGTGATCCTGAACGTGGTTTGGTTAAGCTCGGAGCTCAGTGGGGTTGGATTTCTGCACCATGGCCTTCAGCAGTGTCTCAGGCAGGATGGGCCCTGCTGGATGGACCTGGCCGTTCAGACGTCTGTGCTAGTCCAGCATTACAGCTGTAAGTCATCTGAAAATGTTCTCCTGCTCCAGCTCGCCATCTGACTGCCAGACGTTGTCCTGAAATGAGGCCAGACTTGTGGTCTCATCCATGCTGTCACCTTGGTGAAGCTGGCAAGTAGAAAGAGGTGTCCTCACAAACCTGTCCCTCGCCGTCCCTGTGGTTGTGGTTGTCCCTGTGGTTGTGGTTGTCCCTGTGGTTGTGTTTGGCCCTGCGGGTTGTGTTTGTGTTTGTCCCTGTGCTTGTCCTGGATTGTAAATGTCCTCTGCAGTGGTAAACCTTTTCTCCTGTGGTGTCTCCAGATAAGAGGAGATCAGCCCAGTCTCATCTCCCCGATACAGAGATCACAGCAAAAGAAAGCTGTTAAATAGCTGTTTATTACTTATATTACTTATTTATTCTGGATGTTATTAGCAGTAGTTAATACCTCAACAGTAAATTGTAAATCAATCAGACCAAAGCGCGTAACGTCTGGTGCTTAGACCTTTACAGACCATTTCATTGTAATACACCCGTGGTTTCTCACGCACTGACGTAGGAGGGGAAACCTTGCATGCCTTTATTTTCTCAGGGTTACAGCAGAGTCTTTTATATGAGTAGCATTGCTGAGCATAAACAAGAGATCATATTTATTGTTTATTTTTAGCTGGGGCCATAACTAACAATTACAGAGTGGATTAATAGGTATTCTACACATCAGATTATCTTTACAGGCCAAGTTCAGACAGTCAAATAGGAGACGTGGTAACTTTAAACAGATGAAGATTTTTTTTTTTGTTAAGGACAACATCTTGGCAGGCAGCACAGGGATGATGTTTAAATGTTGAGGAGTGTGTATATAGTCTGACAGGCGTCACACACCGCATGGCGTGATGTGTGATCGAACACTTTCTCACATGAAATGTGGAATTGACACAAGAGCTCAGCCTCTGTAGTTCTGTAGTCCTGCATCTACATAAGGAAGTGACAGTGAGCATGTTGCACTAGTGACCCATCAACTGCAAGGGCTTGTTTGCAAATATTTGTGGTTTCTTTCTCCATGACGATGTTTGTATCACATCTGCACACACACGGAGATGCACACATACACATGCGCACACACACACACACACACACACACACACGCACAGGATGCAAGATATGTTTATTTTGGCCAGGCTGGTCAGTGGCTTTGGGGCTGTGCTGTCTCTGGGCTACACCTTCTGGCCTGTTCAGGCTACGCTCGTTTTGGTGTTGTGGAGAGGTGGTGTGGTAGAGAGGTGGTGTTGTGGAGAGGTGGTGTGGTAGAGAGGTGGTGTTGTGGAGAGGTGGTGTGGTGGAGAGAGGTGATGTGGTGGAGAGGTGGTGTTGTGGGGAGGTGGTGTGGTGGAGAGGTGGTGTGGTGGAGAGGTGGTGTGGTAGAGAGGTGGTGTGGTGGTGTGGTGGAGAGGTGGTGTTGTAGATCCTTCTTTCCGCATTAACCCCTCCAAGCACTGTAGCAGTTTTTTATGCATTTATATACACAAATATTATTGTTTTATTGCCACGTGCTTTGCTGGGACAAGTGTCAACATAATTAAATCCACATTAAAGTCCCATTAGGCAAGTGAAATTCCTCTCTGTAGTAGGATACTGAGGGTGTTTGTGTGTGTTTCCCCTGCAGTGTGTAGCGATTTATTTATTACTTCACGCTTAAGTCAGCTGGCGGAACTGTATTATTTGAAAAACACATTGTTGTCTGGACAGTCCATCATGTGTCCTGTTTGGGCATGACTGTCTAACATCCGTACAGGGAGTGTGAGCCGTGAGTGAGCGAGTTTGTGAGTCTGTGTCCACAGTGAGTTTGTGTGTCTTCGTCCACAGTGAGTTTGTGGTTCTGTGTCCACAATGACTTTGTGAGTCTGTGTCCACAGTGACTTTGTGGTTCTGTGTCCACAGTGAGTTTGTGGCCTGGTTAATGGAGATTGGGGAGACGGATAACCCGGAGGAGGGCGTTCTCCTGGGACAGGCCCTGTTGGAGAACGGCATCATCCACCATGGTCAGTACCCTCATCCTCACAGCCCAGTGCGTTCTTCTCCTCTCAGAGAGGCTCTCACCTGTTTCACATGTAATATACCTCCTTCACTTCAGATTTGGCATTCGAGTAACGTCATGGCCTTGTGGTCCAGTTCCTCTGTTGTCTTGCTTGCAGCTTCTCCTCAAAAACACTTTCTGGCCTGGAAAAACCTCCAGGAAAAATTGTGCTGCTATGATTTCAAAATTGACAATGTCGTCACTCAGCTGGGCCTCTTAACCCAAGAGCAAAAGTTTCTAAAACAGAAGAAATAACAAACACTCCTGACTGAGCCCTCCTGAACATGGCAGGGACGCGGCTACTCTGTGCTCTCCCATGTGTTTGAAGGGTTGGGGTGGCCAATGTTGCCTATGGGATTATTGATCATAACTATGATAATGTTGCCTATGGGATTATTGATCATAACTACACTAATGCTGCCTGTGGGATTATTGATCACAACTACACTAATGTTGCCTATGGGATTATTGATCATAACTACGCTAATGTTGCCTATGGGATTATTGATCATAACTACGCTAATGTTGCCTATGGGATTATTGATCATAACTATGATAATGTTGCCTATGGGATTATTGATCATAACTACGCTAATGCTGCCTGTGGGATTATTGATCACAACTACGCTAATGTTGCCTATGGGATTATTGATCATAACTACGCTAATGTTGCCTATGGGATTATTGATCATAACTATGCTAATGTTGCCTATGGGATTATTGATCATAACTACACTAATGTTGCCTATGGGATTATTGATCATAACTACGCTAATGTTCCCTGTGGGATTATTGCTCATAACAATGCTAATGTTCCCTGTGGGATTAATGATCAAAACTACGCTAATGTTCCCTGTGGGATTATTGATCATAACTACGCTAATGTTCCCTGTGGGGTTATTGATCATAACTACACTAATGTTGTCTGTGGGATTATTGTTCATAACTACGCTAATGTTGTCTGTGGGGTTATTGATCATAAAAATGCTAATGTTCCCTGTGGGATTAATGATCAAAACTACGCTAATGTTCCCTGTGGGGTTATTGATCATAACTACACTAATGTTGTCTGTGGGGTTATTGATCATAACAATGCTAATGTTCCCTGTGAGGTTATTGATCATAACTACGCTAATGTTCCCTGTGGGATTATTGATCATAACTACACTAATGTTCCCTGTGGGGTTATTGATCATAACTACACTAATGTTGTCTGTGGGGTTATTGATCATAACAATGCTAATACTGCCTGTGGGGTTATTGATCATAACTACACTAATGTTTTCTGTGGGATTATTGATCATAACTATGCTAATGTTGTCTGTGGGGTTATTGATCATAACTACACTAATGTTGTCTGTGGGGTTATTGATCATAACTACACTAATGTTGTCTGTGGGGTTATTGATCATAACTACACTAATATTGTATGTGGGGTTATTGATCATAACAATGCTAATGTTCCCTGTGGGATTATTGATCATAACTATGCTAATGTTCCCTGTGGGGTTATTGATCATAACTACACTAATGTTGTCTGTGGGGTTATTGATCATAACTACACTAATGTTGTCTGTGGGATTATTGATCATAACTATGCTAATGTTCCCTGTGGGGTTATTGATCATAACTACACTAATGTTGTCTGTGGGGTTATTGATCATAACTACACTAATGTTGTCTGTGGGGTTATTGATCATAACTACACTAATGTTGTCTGTGGGATTATTGATCATAACTATGCTAATGTTCCCTGTGGGGTTATTGATCATAACTACACTAATGTTGTCTGTGGGGTTATTGATCATAACTACACTAATGTTGTCTGTGGGGTTATTGATTATAACTACACTAATGTTCCCTGTGGGGTTATTGATCATAACTACACTAATGTTGTCTGTGGGGTTATTGATCATAACTACACTAATGTTGTCTGTGGGGTTATTGATCATAACTACACTAATGTTGTCTGTGGGGTTATTGATCATAACTACACTAATGTTCCCTGTGGGGTTATTGATCATAACAATGCTAATACTGCCTGCGGGGGAGTTTCCCAGCCTCTGCCCTTTCCAGAAGCCTGTATGCGTCCTGAAGAACTCGGCCCATTTGAACGGTTTAAAGATCAGTGTTTCAGTGAAAACAACTTTAATTGTCTGGTTTTAAATAGCTCAGTTTAATCCCACCATCACTGCTAAACACCTCGCACTGCTGTGTGTTGTGTGGTTTGTTGATTTTAGTTCTTCTTTCTGGTCTCTTGTCCAGTCGCTGATAAGCACCAGTTCAGACCAGAGCCCCTGCTGTACCGCTTCCGCTATGACGATGGCACATACCACCCCCGCGGGGACATGCAAGATGTCATCTCCAAGGTAACGCAGATAGACTCCGCCTTCATCCCCTCTCCAGAATCGTTGATAGCACTTCTTGCTGAAGCATGTGGCAGGTTTATTAATGACCTCTCTCTCTCTCTCTCTCTCTCTCTACCCCCACCCCTGGCAGGGTGTGAGGCTCTTCTGTCGACTACACAGCTTGTTCTCACCGGTGATCAGGTGAAGGCCCGGTGTGTGTGTGTGTGTGTCTCTCTGGCCAGCTGTATCTAGACTGCTGCGTCTCCTTCCTCTCTGAATATAACACTTTTGCATGTTTGTTTTAAATCTGGTAGACACATACTGGTTGTGGTGAACTGGAACTGGTTGTGGTGTACTGGTCTTCATTTTTTTCTCTTTAGCCACTAGCTGCTCCTGAAGGTTTCATCCGTCCACCACGGACTGGGTCAGAACCAGATCAGTAATGGACTAGCTCAAGCCCACTCATGGGTACAGAACCAGATCAGTAGTGGTGCCGCTTTTTTAAAGCAGAGTCTTTGAGGAGAGTGTATCTGGGCTGCCTCTGGACTCAGGGCCTGCTGGGTTTCCCTCCTGCCTTCATTATGGGATGTTTACAGAGCCATGTCTGTGTCTGTATGTCTGTGTGTCTGTATGTCTGTGTGTCTGTGGGCCTGCGTGTCTGTGTCTGTATGTCTTTGTGTCTGTGTGTCTGTTGCTTATAGCCGACACACACGTTTCTTGTGTCTGCAGACTTTCACGGGACCCTGGCTGGACAGTCAGTGGCATTGGGCCTGTTTGGGAACAGATGGGGGTGCTACAGAGCTCATGTTGCTTCTCCACCATTCGGTCTTTGTGATGGATCATATTTCAGGGGTGCCAGGCCTGTCTAGAAATGTCACGGGCCGTGAGAACCCCTATGTAAATCCACGAACTGGTTTCAGTGCAACAGAGCTGTTGTGAGCGTGTGAGCGTGTGAGCGGGTGAGCGGAGTCTGGCAGCGTGTCATGTATGGTGCTGTGCTTTGTGCAGAGCTGTTTTGATGTGTTGGCAGTGCCGTAACATGCAACTGGTACCTGCAGAGGGCGCCGTTTGGCTCACGTATTACCCATGGCTAATGCGACACTTTAGTGATAGAGTTTGTGGAGTCTTCTGTGCTCTGGTCTGTTTTCAGAATCCTCTGTTCTACCCAGAATCTCCACTAAGGCCCAGCAGAGAACCAGGACAGAGAACCAGGATACGTGTCGTTCTGCTGGGATGTGGTCCTGTCATGCTTATTAGACTCCTGTGTTTGACGTGATTCTCTCTGATTCAACACCTCTGTGGGAAAGAACAGTGGCAGGTTGCCGCAGACATATAAATGGGGTTAGGGTCAGGGCTTAGGAGTTAGGGTCAGGATTAAGGTCAGGGTTAGGCTTATAGTTAGAGTCAGGGTTAGGGGTTAGGAGTTAGGGTCGGGGTTAAGGTTAGGGGTTAGGGTCAGGGTTAAGGTTAGGGGTTAGGGTCGGGGTTAAGGTTAGGGGTTAGGGTTAGGAGTTAGGGTCGGGGTTAAGGTTAGGGGTTAGGGTTAGGAGTTAGGGTCAGGGTCGGGGTTAAGATTAGGGGTCAGGGTTAGGAGTTAGGGTCAGGGTTAAGGTTAGGGTTAGGAGTTAGGGTCAGGGTCGGGGTTAAGGTTAGGGGTTAGGGTTAGGGTCAGGGTTAGGCTTCAGTTCTGACACAGAGCCTTTGGAATCTTTTATTTTATTTATTTGCAGTTTGTGTCTGGGTTTGTGAGATCTTTCTGGTGTGATTCATGCCTTTGCTTTCAATAACGCTCATGACCTTGTTTGAGTGCTCATATCTTTGTTGTATTGACAGCTTTGTTGAGACTCTCCCTAAAATGAAGGTTTCTCTAAATGTCTTGGTGTCATGTGTGAAGAGAGATTGTGAGATCAATCACTGTCTACTGGACTGTAGTCGTGAAGAAGGCTTATCAGTGGATCTACATCCTCATCCTCACATGATCACGAACTCTGGGTGATGTCCAGAAGGACGAGATCACTCATACAAGAGGCTGTAATGAACTGCGCAGCAGGATTCACTCTCCATGATGGGCTGAGGAGTTCAGGAGTGCGTCTGTCTGGTAGGAGCTCAGAGTAGAACTGCTGCTCCTCTGTGATGAGAGGAGCCCATTGAGGGGGTTCAGGTATCTGATAAGGATGTCCCTTGGTCACTTCCTGGAGGAGTACCAGACACCTCGGGGACACCTCAGGGTGGACCCAGGACCTGCTGACTGGCCTGATCGCCCCTGGGAAAGAGGCCAGGTTGAAGAGGTGGAGATGGTCTGCAATAGCCTTTCACCTCCACTGTTAGACCTGGTTCAGTGCAGCAAGCCAGAGGAACGAGCGGTAGCCCCGCCCAGCCCAGTGTAGCCCTGCCCAGTCCAGTGTAGCCCCGCCCATCACAGCACAGCTGGGCTCTGGAGAGACTCCAGGAGCAGCTAGAAAAATAAGAACCACTTCACGCGCTTGTCACAGCTGCAGGAGAAGGAAGTGTGGCATGTGTTGAGTCAAACTTCCTTTGTGCAAATGAGGCTCCCTCTTTGTCAGAGTAGGTGTTTAAAATGTAAACTATGTCCCGAGGGGAAATATTTGTGTCTGCCCTTTTATGTTCTACAGATTGCAGACAGCTAAGATTGGACTTGTCTGGATTTGGCTGTGAGACCATGTGTGTCTCTCTGTGTGTGTGGGGGAGGCAGTGTGCACTTCCCAGAATGCTCTGGCCTAGTGTGTGCCCCTTGGGAGACCCTTGACTTCATGGGAAAATCTACTCTCTGTTTCATAACAAATTCTCAGAGTCTGGCCCCAGCCACAGAAACATTTCATCTGACTCCCTGAACACTGCCACTGGGGGGGAGCTAGAACTTTTGACCTCAGCTGAAGAAAGAGTGACTGACTGACCGGAAATCAGTGCAGCTCACCTTTCCCCTATGACCTGTACCGTTTCTTTGATCAGTTTGATTCGTATAGATGTGTAAGTCATGTTTGGTCTTTCAGGGCTATCAAGAGCTGCTATTTTATCAAAATCAAAATTTATTTCTGTAGCACTTTTTACAACAGTTGTTGTCACAAAGCAGTTTTACAAATGTCTGAGTCCAAACCCCCAGTGAGAAAGACATGGGTGACAGTGGTGAGGAAAAACTCTCTAGATGACGAGGAACCTTGAGAGGAACCAACACTCAAAGGGGAGCCATCCTCCTCTGGGTGCTAAATAATAATAATAATAATAATAATAATAATAATAATAATAATAATAATAATAATAATAGTAATAATAATAATAATAATAGACACTCAAAGGGGGGGCCATCCTCCTCTGGCCAACAACGGTCACTTTTATGGCAGTTAAACACTTCCTGTTGTCAGAGCACTGGGCTGAGAGCTGCCCTGTTTCTCATGCTGATATTTGTGTCAGTTTTGCTGTTTTTGAGTGACGTTTTCCTCAAATAAAATGGGTATGCCAGGACTTCCTTTTTAGAATGGTCACAGTCGGGATTAGGCCAGCGAAAACTGGTCCTGACAGTCAGTGGAAAATCAGAGGACACCCGGGGATTAAAGAGCGGGACTGTGGGCAGTGGTGAGGGCAAGTTCGGCTCTCTCAGGAGGTCAGAGTTGAGACCTGGAGGTCATGGGTCAGGTTACAATAACTTCCTATAAGGTCTTATTCTATTTAAGTAACCCCCCCCCCCCCTTTTTGTGCATTCAGGGATAAAGACTACCATTTAAGAACATACAAGTCAGTGGTGATGGCCAACAAACTCATTGACTGGCTCATAGCACAGGTAAGACCACAGTCCTAGCACAGGTAAGACTACAGTCATAACACAGGTAAGGCCATTGTCATAGCACAGGTAAGACCACAGTCAAAGCACAGGTAAGACCACTGTACTAACACAGGTAAAACCACTGTCATAGCACAGGTAAGACCATTGTCATAGCACAGGTAAGACCATTGTCATAGCACAGGTAAGACCACAGTCATAGCACAGGTAAGACCACTGTACTAACACAGGTAAAGCCGCTGTCATAGCACAGGTAAGACCACAGTCATAGCACAGGTAAGACCACTGTACTAACACAGGTAAAACCGCTGTCATAGCACATGTAAGACCACAGTCATAGCACAGGTAAGAACACAGTACTAACACAGGTAAAACCGCTGTCATAGCACATGTAAGACCACAGTCATAACACAGGTAAGACCACAGTCATAGCACAGGTAAGACCACAGTCCTAGCACAGGTAAGACTACAGTCATAACACAGGTAAGGCCATTGTCATAGCACAGGTAAGACCACAGTCATAGCACAGGTAAGACCACTGTACTAACACAGGTAAAACCACTGTCATAGCACAGGTAAGACCATTGTCATAGCACAGGTAAGACCATTGTCATAGCACAGGTAAGACCACAGTCATAGCACAGGTAAGACCACTGTACTAACACAGGTAAAGCCGCTGTCATAGCACAGGTAAGACCACAGTCATAGCACAGGTAAGACCACTGTACTAACACAGGTAAAACCGCTGTCATAGCACATGTAAGACCACAGTCATAGCACAGGTAAGAACACAGTACTAACACAGGTAAAACCGCTGTCATAGCACATGTAAGACCACAGTCATAACACAGGTAAGACCACAGTCATAGCACAGGTAAGACCACAGTCATAGCACAGGTAAGACCACTGTACTAACACAGGTAAAACCGCTGTCATAGCACAGGTGAGAGTGCTGTCATGTATAATAGTCATGCATTAAGTGCTTTTACCCTTAAAACTTTTATTTGGAGTTGCTTTGTTTATTGTCTTTTTTTTCATTGTTTTACCCAGTTATGTATATAATGCACTTTATGACCACAAATCCGATTTTCTAATATATTCAGATGTAAATAGTGAATAATAGATGAGTATAAATAAACAAATAATTAGAATTAATCAGCATGTTTCTGTGATGTAGTGTGTGAATGGCAAGTGAGGATAGATGAGAAAGAGCAAATAATGCTAGAATAACGGCAGCTCTGTGCAATGTATGACTGTCCCAGAGAGGAACACAGGCTGCAGTGTTCACTACTAATGGAGAACTCTAACCAGAGTTTTATCACTCATGTCTCGGCACTCAGGCTGGGATGTAGAGGGGTGATTTGAAGTTCAGGGACTTCAGTGATGCTTTAAAATGGAGTCACAACCTACTGTGAACTATGAACTAAATCTTGGGTTGTCACTCTTCAGTGACTTTGATGCAAATATGTTTTCACTGGAAGTTGAAATGTGTGGCGTGTGATGCGCGGATGTGAACATGCTGACGGAGTGGCAGGCAGCGAGTTTGTTCTCTGTTCTTCTTTGCAAGGGTGACTGTCGAACAAGAGAGGAAGCGTTGAACCTGGGGGTGGAGCTGTGTGCCAATGGGTTCATGCATCATGGTATGACTGGCATCTGTCTCCTCCCTCTGTTTTCTCCCTCTCTACTCTTCTCTCTGTCTCCTCTTCTCCCTCTCTCTCTCTGTTCTTTCTTTCTTCCGTTTTTTCCCTTCCTTCTTTAAAGACAGTAGAATCATACGCTGAGACATACAAAGCAGCCTTTGTATCATATTTGTCTCCTCCTGGCCTGTCGCAAGGGCCACTCACTGTGGTCTTCTCCTGTTGGTGTGTGTTACTGGGCGCCCCTGTTCGCTCTCACCTCACCTGGAGCCACTCAGGAGCCAGGCGTGAGCTCCCCATTGCTATAGCAACTGGTTGTTTACAGAACTCAAGCCTCATTTTCAGAGTGGGAATCTGCTGATGCCAAGGGCTGCGTCATGTGACTCACAGACTGTCTGTAATCAGACACTCACATATTGTCAGTAATCAGACTCTCACACATTGTCTGTCATCAGACTTACACATTGTCATCAGACACTCACACATTGTTAGTAATCAGACACTTACATATTTTCATTAATCAGACACACACATTGTCATCAGACCCACACATTATCACTCACACATTGTCTGTCATCAGACACTCACACATTGTTAGTAATCAGACTCTCACATATTGTCAGTAATCAGACATACATTGTCAGTAATCAGACACATATTGTCAGACACTCACATATTGTCTGTCATCAGACTCACACTGTCTGTCATCAGACACTCCCACATTGCGAGTAATCAGACTCACACATTGTCAGTAATCAGACACTCACACATTGTCAGCAATCAGACTCTCTCACATTGTCAGTAATCAGACTCTCACATATCGTCAGTGATCAGACACTCACACATTGTCAGCAATCAGACTCTCTCACATTGTCAGTAATCAGACTCTCACATATCGTCAGTGATCAGACACTCACACATTGCCAGTAATCAGAGACTCACATTGTCAGTAATCAGACTCACACATTGTCATCACACTCACACATTGTCAGTAATCAGACTCACACATTGTCATCACACTCACACATTGTAATCAGACACTCACATATTGTCAGTAATCAGACTCTAACGTTGGTTTTTCTCTCCTCTGCCCCAGAGTTATTTAACTTTTTTCCCACTTTTCAGATGTTATATTTGATCTTGCCAGTTAAACTGAGGAGAAGTTTCTTTTCCTTTCAGTGGCGTGTTTTGTACTTGGGTGAGTGGAGAGGCCTGGGGTTGCCATGGAGACAGTTTTAACCCCTTCACTCCAGCCTGCTCCCATCCCTGAGACCCTCCCTGCCCCACACATCTTATTGCTGCTCTATTTTCTGTCATGGAGACTCTCACACTCTCAGCTACGGACAATTTTCAAAACTTTGCTTCAGCCAAAGAGATAATCACAAAGATAAATATTTGACAGTTTTACAGTTATGTGCATTCACTGTCTTTGGTTGGAGTGCGTGATTCATTGACGTGTGTCTCGTCTGGCAGTGCTGGAGAAGAGCGACTTCAAGGACGAGGCTCTTCTGTTCCGCTTCTTTGCTGATGAAGAGATGGAGGGTTCTGACACTAAACACAAACCCATGAAGCACGACCTGAAGATCGTGGAAAACATCATTGCCAAGTTGCTGCTGGTTAGAGACCTGCCACTCTTACCATGAGGGGGTGTGGCTGAGCTGGGGGTGGAGCTGCCTGGGGGCGTGGCCGTGCTAGGGAGCTGTGCTGTTATACCCTACACCCTAATGTCCTACACCCTAATGTCCTACACCCTGTGTACTCTCCCCTTCAGATAATGCCTGGCGATGATGGCTATGGCTTCACCCTTGAGGACCGTAACAGAGTTCCAATTGTCAAGTCTGTGAAGAAAGGCTCGAATGCAGAGGTAAACACTTCCATCATGGAAATTTTGGGAATTCTTCTCCTCATACTGGCTGTGGAGCTTCTCTCTCCTGACACTCACAGAGGGCACCCCCCTTCCTCCTGGAGATTCACCATTTGTGCTGGAATCTTTAGACACCTGTTAAACCTGAAACTTCCCAAAGATGTAAAAAGCAAAGTAAAGAAGATGCAGAGATAGGAGGATTAAAGCGATTAAAGGGTGTGATGTAACGACTGTTGAGGGCTCAGATTAGAGCTCAGTCTCAGAACAGTTCTGTGAGGTCTGAAACTCCCCAGGTACTGGCTACCCCATGGTTAAAACGTGTCAGTTTGAGGTCACATCTGTGATATTTGCTCTCTGTGTTGAGTGATTGTGATTTTTTTTATCTTACATGACATTCCTGTGAGTTCTGCTGGTTTCAGTGAGTTTAGGAGTCACCTTGTTCTATTTGAACTTTTAAGAAATCCAATTAATGCGTTTTTTTCCTCCATCGGGGTTAGGGTTAGACCCCACGTCTTAATAAGTGTGATCTGTGCTCTTGGGGTGAAGTATTGTCACTAGTGTTTACTGGGTGTTATTTCCTGATTGTTTGTATTACTGACCCTCTTCTGTTGTTGCTGGTTTGGATTTGTCGGCCTGGTTATTCTGTTTTTCTTGATTTCCACCCGGACTGCTTTTGATCTGTCTGTGATGCCCCCTGTCTCTGTTAACCCACTGGTTCTGTTATTGTACTGGTTCTGTTATCGGACTGGTTCTGTTAACCCACTGGTTCTGTTATTGTACTGGTTCTGTTATCATGCTTGTTCTGTTAACCCACTGGTTCCATTATCGGACTGGTTCTGTTAACCCACTGGTTCTGTTATTGTACTGGTGCTGACTCTGACTCTGTATTTGGACTACCTTGTTGGATTATTCTTCTCGGAATAAAACCACGCCTCATTTTATCTGCAAGCGTCTGAAATGTCACATGGTGGGACTGACGCAGCACTTCAAAGGAAGTGACATCATCGAAAAATCTGCAGATTCAACACAGCTGTAAAATATCCCCCAGTGACTCATACAGATGAGGGGCCATCTTATAAACGAGCTCTCTCTCTCACACATACACACACAAGCACGCACGCACACACACACTCACACATACATTCTCTCTCTCTCACATATATACACACACAAACACACGCACGTGCACACACTCATGGATGCATCCTCTCTGTCTCTCTCACATATACACACACACACACACACACAAGCACAAACAAATGTGCACATACACACATACATTCACATTCTCTCTCTCTCTCTCTCTCTCTCTCTCTCTCTCTCTCTCACTCTCTCTCTCTCACACACACATTCAGAGAAAGACAGGTGAGCGAAAGGCTGCCTTTCCTTTTCATGCAAGGCTGAGTTGGCCCAGGAGAAGGCATTTGGCTGTCTGGTGGTTCCTCAGGAGACAGAGATGCAGTAGAGCATAGGTGAAGTACCACAGACAGGTA
>NC_137497.1:45097005-45124505 GCF_041902795.1 Electrophorus electricus
ATGACCAGCTGGTGCAGGCGTGTGCTCATATGACCTCCGGCATGGAGCTTGTTCCTGATGATCTGAAGGTCAACTTCAGCGCAGTGTGCGAGGAGAGACTGGAACATATCAACCGCCGGGTCACCAACTACAGGAAGGTGTGCACGTTCACCTCGACACGTTAACATCAGACACGTTCACCTCAGACACATTCACCTCGACACGTTAACATCAGACACGTTCACCTCAGACACGTTAACATCAGACACGTTCACCGCAGACACGTTAACATCAGACACGTTAACCACAGACACATTCACCTCAGACACGTTAACATTAGACATGTTACATCAGACCCGTTAACATCACACACGTTCACCTGAGACACGTTAACATCAGACACGTTCACCTCAGACACGTTCATCTGTGAGTGACTGGCCTGCTGGTCTATTGGAACTGGTCTGTCTTCACTGGTCTGTCTGGACTTCCCTAGACCTCCTGCTGGGCCTGACATGGTCGGGGCTGACACAGACCTGTCCCGTGTAGACACACTGTCCTATGTGTCTTCCAGGTGTGTGGGGACTGGGTGTGTGTAGTGTGTGTGTAGTGTGTGGAGTGTGTGTAGTGTGGAGTGTGTTTAGTGTGGAGTGTGTGTAGTGTGCTTACTGTGTAGAGTGTGGAGTGTGTAGTGTGTTTACTGTGTAGTGTGTTTACTGTGTAGAGTATGTAGTGTGTGCAGTGTGTTTACAGTGTAGTGTGAAGTGTGTTTACTGTGGAGTGTGTGTAGTGTGTTTAGTGTGTAGTGTGTGGAGTGTGTTTACTATGTAGTGTGTAGTGTGTTTAGTGTGGAGTGTGTGTAGTGTGTTTAGTGTGTAGTGTGTGGAGTGTGTTTACTATGTAGTGTGTAGTGTGTTTAGTGTGGAGTGTGTGTAGTGTGTTTAGTGTGTTTAGTGTGTAGTGTGTGTAGTGTGTTTACTGTGTAGAATGTGAAGTGTGTTTACTGTGTAGTGTGTGCAGTGTGTTTACTGTGTAGTGTGTGGAGTGTGTTTACTGTGTAGAGTGTGGAGTGTGTAGTGTGTTTATTGTGTAGAGTATGTAGTGTGTGTAGTGTGTTTACAGTGTAGTGTGTATTGTGTTTACTGTGGAGTGTGTATAGTGTGTTTAGTGTGTAGTGTGTGTAGTGTGGAGTGTGTGGAGTGTGTTTACTATGTAGTGTAGTGTGTTTAGTGTGGAGTGTGTGTAGAGTGGAGTGTGTGGAGTGTGTTTATTGTGTTTAGTGTGTAATGTGTGTAGTGTGTTTACTGTGTAGTGTGTTTAGTGTGTAGTGTGTGTAGCGTGTTTACTGTGGAGTGTGTGTAGTGTGTTTAGTGTGGAGTGTGTGTAGTGTGGAATGTGTGGAGTGTGTTTAGTGTGGAGTGTGTGTAGTGTTTTTACTGTGTAGTGTGTAGTGTGTTTACTGTGGAGTGTGTTTAGTGTGTAGTGTGTGTAGCGTGTTTACTGTGGAGTGTGTGTAGTGTGTTTAGTGTGGAGTGTGTGTAGTGTGGAATGTGTGGAGTGTGTTTAGTGTGGAGTGTGTGTAGTGTTTTTACTGTGTAGTGTGTAGTGTGTTTACTGTGGAGTGTGTTTAGTGTGTAGTGTGTGGAGTGTGTGTAGTGTGGAGTGTGTGTAGTGTGTGTAGTGTGTTTACTGTGTAGTATGTGGAGTGTGTAGTGTGTGTAGTGTGTTTACTGTGTAGTGTGTAGTGTGTGTAGTGTGTTTACTGTGTAGTGTGTAATGTGTTTACTGTGTAGTGTGTGTAGTATGTAGTGTGTTTACTGTGGAGTGTGTGGAGTGTGTTTACTGTGTAGTGTGTTTACTATGTAGTGTGTGTAGTGTGTAGTGTGTTTACTGTGGAGTGTGTTTAGTGTGTAGTGTGTGTAGTGTTTTTAGTGTGTAGTGTGTTTACTGTGTAGTGTGTGTAGTGTGTTTACTGTGTAGTGTGTAGTGTGTTTACTGTGGAGTGTGTTTAGTGTGTAGTGTGTGTAGTGTTTTTAGTGTGTAGTGTGTTTACTGTGTAGTGTGTGTAGTGTGTTTACTGTGTAGTGTGTAGTGTGTTTACTGTGGAGTGTGTTTAGTGTGTAGTGTGTGTAGTGTTTTTAGTGTGTAGTGTGTTTACTGTGTAGTGTGTGGTGTGTGTGTTTGGCACCAGTTCCCCACAGCTGCACTGGGCTGCTCAGTGAAGCAGTTACACAGCTGAGTGGATTTGGAATTTGTAGCCATATGTGGAGCTGGGGGCGGAGTTACGCTGCCTGGGGGTGGGGTTGAGGACCTGGGGGCAGAGTTACGCTACCTGGGGGTGGGGTTGAGGACCTGGGGGCGGAGTTACGCTGCCTGGGGGTGGGGTTGAGGACCTGGGGGCAGAGTTACGCTGCTTGGGGGTGGGGTTGAGGACCTGGGGGCAGAGTTACGCTACCTGGGGGTGGGGTTGAGGACCTGGGGGCAGAGTTACGCTACCTGGGGGTGGGGTTGAGGACCTGGGGGCGGAGTTACGCTGCCTGGGGTGGGGTTGAGGAGCTGGGGGCAGAGTTACGCTACCTGGGGGTGGGGTTGAGGAGCTGGGGGCGGAGTTACGCTACCTGGGGGTGGGGTTGAGGAGCTGGGGGCGGAGTTATGCTGCCTGGGCTGGGGTTGAGGAGCTGGGGGCGGAGTTACGCTGCCTGGGGTGGGGTTGAGGAGCTGGGGGCAGAGTTACGCTACCTGGGGGTGGGGTTGAGGAGCTGGGGGCGGAGTTACGCTACCTGGGGGTGGGGTTGAGGAGCTGGCGGCGGAGTTACGCTGCCTGGGCTGGGGTTGAGGAGCTGGGGGCGGAGTTACCCTGCCTGGGGTGGGGTTGAGGAGCTGGGGGCAGAGTTACGCTACCTGGGGGTGGGGTTGAGGAGCTGGGGGCAGAGTTACACTACCTGGGGGTGGGGTTGAGGAGCTGGGGGCGGAGTTACGCTGCCTGGGGTGGGGTTGAGGAGCTGGGGGCGGAGTTACGCTGCCTGGGGTGGGGTTGAGGAGCTGGGGGCGGAGTTACGCTGCCTGGGGGTGGGGTTGTGGAGTGAGCTACAGTGCAGTGATTTTACTATTTTGGATGGGCTGTGTGGTTTGTCACTTTGTCACTCTTTCACTCTCACTCTCACTGTCACTCTCATCATCACCCTCAGTCTGATCTCACACTCTGTAGGACACCCATTCTAATACCAAACACACCACCACCTCCCAGTATTCTTCGCTCAGGTGTTTGGGTGTTTTGAACACTAACTGAAGTGCCACAGGTGGGCGGTAACTGCTGTGTCAGGTATGTGATGTACCTCTAACGTTCTGCCCTTAGTTCTCGCGGGTCCTGAAGAACAGGGCGTGGCCCACCTTCAAGCAGGCCAAGGGCAAGGTGTCACCCCTTCACAGCAGTGACTTCTGCCCCACCAACTGCCACATCAGTGTGATGGAGGTGTCCTACCCCAAGACCACTACGTCTCTGGGCAGCGTCTTCGGGGTGCAGCTGGACCACAGGAAGTGCTCAACCCTGGAGAAAGGAAGTTGGAGCGTGGAGCAAGGTGAGATGGGATACGCGGTGAGGTGTGAGGACTCTGGGCACGTCTGTGTACAGACTCATGGTTTGGGTCTTAGATTCTGACACAATGCTTATTTATGGTGACTTGTCCTGTTTTGGTGAGACATTATAATTACTAGATTTGTTTCTTAGGAGACCTGCTGTAAGGGAAACTACGTGTTTGGAAAAGTGGATGATATAAAAGTTTTGCTGAACAAACTAGGAAATTGTTTCTAAAACTCTCTTCTGTTTCTAAGGGCTACTATGTGTGCATGCATGTGTGTGTGTGTGTGTGTGTGTATGATGACCCAGGCCAGCTGGCCCCCATGGTGTGTGTCCAGCACTGCATTGCGAGCATGGCTGCCCCGTCGGGACACAGTCTCAGCCACACGGAGGGTCACGGTCTATACCTCCTGCTGCGAGAGGAAGACATTGTTACTGTGGAGACCTACCACAAGCTCCTCCCCAAACTCAACCACCTAGTCACAGAGATGGAGTGTTTCTCCGGACAGATTCATGAGTGAGTTCGTCACTAAACACACACACTCTTAGTGAGCACTACACACACATACACACACCTACACACTCTTAGTGAGGACTACACACACACACACACACACACACACACACACACACACACTCTTAGTGAGGACTACATACACAGACACACATACACACACACACACACACACACACACACACACACACACACTCTTTCTACAGACACTGTGTCCTGAATAAATGATTTTTGTTAAAGATTTTGCTTTTTTTGTTGCATATTTTAGGAGAAACAGAGTATTTATTTTAAAGTTTTACGTTTATGAAGCAGTGAATCTTATACTCTATTTTGTTCTCAAGTTGCATGTTTACATCTGAGGTGCTAAGTGACACCTACTGACCAAACTGGAGCAGTCAGGTGGTCTGCACCTCTAAAGCCAGGAACGCTCTGCTCTCAGTGGTGCAGTAGAGTGGAATCAGAAAATACAAAAAACAACGTTTTCATTAAACTGTCCGTTGCACAAGTTCAGTAACTTGCAGTATTTTTAGTTTTCCTGACAGATAAGAGATTTCCGGCAGAGGCGTGGAGCTTTTGTTCTGAACACATGTCCTGTGCTTCATTATAAAGCGTGCTGAAGGACTCCAGACTGATACGATTGTTTTCAGATGTAAAAATCATGACAGATATGTAACAGTTTCACATCAGAGGCTCTTTTTAATTATACATGTTGGTTGTGTGTGTCAGAGGTTTTTGTTAGAAATGCATTTGTGGCTGTCAGTGTAACGTGTGTGTGTGTGTGTGTGTGTGTAAGATAGCCATCTCTGTTGAGACTACATTAGCATGTGATAGTGTGTGTGCATCAGTGTGTGTGTTAGCAGCCCAAACAATGTGATTGCATTAGCAGTGTGAATGTGTGTGTGTGTCTGAGAGAGGGAGAGAGAAAGGGAGTGAGAAGGAGAGAGAGAGGGGGGGGAGAGAGAGGGAGGGAGGGAGGGAAAGAGAGCGGGAGAGAGAGAGAGAGGGAGAGGGAGGGAGGGAGGGAGGGAGGGAGAGAGGGAGGGAGGGAGAGAGGGAGAGAGAGAGAGAGAGAGAGGAGACTCCCAGGCTGCTGATGGCTTCATTGTTTGAAGTGTATTAATGCTCATCAGGAAATGGGACACTAATGTGGGCCCATGTGTTTCCACGCGGAAAGGCAGAGAAGAATAGAATTCAACTGTATGTCACGCAGCCCAAACCAACTTACAATCCACAGGGCTACTGACCACTCCCTGAGGCATAGAAGAAATCTCTCTCTCTCTCTCTCTCTCTCTCTCTCTCTCCCTCTCTCTCCCTCTCTCTCTCTCTCTCTCTCTCCCTCTCTCTCCCTCTCTCTCTCTCTCTCTCTCCCTCTCTGTCTCCTTCACTCTGACCTCAGCCCTCCCTCCCTGCTTCATATCTACTGTTCTGCGAGGAAAGTTGGTCTGGATATTCTGTGATATTTGGTTTTGGTGATGTGAAAGTTGCTTGTCAGTGCCAGCGTTTTAAGTGCCATCACTGATTGGCCGGCGTGCCAGTGAGGTGTGCCTGGTTGGCCGGAGTGCCAGTGAGGTGTCTCTGGTTGGCTCTCGTGCCAGTGAGGTGTCCCTGTTTGGCCGGCGTGCCAGTGAGGTGTCCCTGGTTGGCTCTCGTGCCAGTGAGGTGTCCCTGGTTGGCCGGAGTGCCAGTGAGGTGTCCCTGGTTGGCTCTCGTGCCAGTGAGGTGTCCCTGGTTGGCCGGAGTGCCAGTGAGGTGTCCCTGGTTGGCTCTCGTGCCAGTGAGGTGTCCCTGGTTGGCCGGCGTGCCAGTGTTTGTACAGCCATCGCAGAAAGTGCTGAGTCAGCAGTAGGAGATGGCTATTTGGTATAAGTCTCAGTTGAAGTTTCTGGGAGTGTGAGTTTGGGAGCACGTGCAGATGGCTGAGCTCATCTGGTCAGAGTCCTGGCAGAGCACCACTTCAGTCCTGGTCTCTGCTTCCTGGCTTTGATGTCACCCAGACTTTAGCTGTACACTTATTAAGGCCCTGGCCAATGACAGAGCAGCGTGGACTTTGCCATGGGGTTATTCTCTGTGGACTGTTTCACTCTTCCGTGCCTTACACAGTGGAAAAAGCCATGAACCCGAGACCAGTGGGAAGCGGAAAGTCACACGAACTGAGCCATGTGGTGTGTGTCAGGAGTGTCTGGAGTGTCAAGAGTGTTCATGATTGGAAGGTCACAGTCTGGAGTCATTTACATATTTACATTTACTTTTACAGCATTTAGCAGATGCTCTTATCCAGAGAGACTTACAAAAGTGCTTTGTCATTTCCTCATAGAATACATCCTAGTACAGTACAGTAGGTCAGAGTCCAAGATACCAATGATCTAGAATACTGTAGAATACAGGGATCACTGCTGATGGATACAAGTACACAATACATATAAACTCTATAACAGACAATAATCAGTGTAATAAACAATACCCTACAATAAATACTAGTTTAGTTAGTCAACATAGGAGCAGGGTCAGTGGTCATTTAATATTTCACAAATAGACGGGTCTCCAGTCTGTGTTTAAGACTGTAAGGGACTCTGCTGTCTGGATAGCAAGTGGAAGTTCATTCCACCATCTTGGAGCAGGACAGAAAATAGTCTCCATGCTTGTCTCCCATGAGACCTGAAGCAAGGTGTTTCAAGCCGAGCCGTACTTGAGGTTCGAAGTACTCGTAGCACAGCTTGATGATAGCTCAGACAGCGCAGTGGAGGCTCAGTGGTGAAGGTGCTTGACTAGTCATCAGAATGTTGCTGGTTTAAGCCCCACCGTTGCCATGGCTGCGTCCCTGGTCCTTAACCCTCAATTGCTCAAGTTGTACTCAGTCATAATTGTAAGTCACTTTGGATAAAAGTGTCAGCTAAATGTAAAATTGACCTCATGTATGAAGGGGCTGGTCCATTTTTGGCTTTGTAGGCGAGCATCAAGGTTTGAAATCTGATGTGTGCAGCTACTGGAAGCCAATGAAGGAAGCGCAGCAGTGGTGACGTGTAAACGTCAGAAGTTTGAAGATCAGTCGTGCTGCTGCATTCTGGGCAAGTTGTAGAGTTTTGAGGGCTCTTAGAGGAAGACAAGCAAGTAGCGAGTTGCAGTAGTCTAGCTTTGAGATCACAAGAGACTGCACAAGCACCTGGGTAGCTTCCTGTGAGAGAAAGGGCCGAATCCTTCATATGTTACAAAGGAGGAATCTGCAAGACCAGGTTATATTAGAAACATGAGTTGAGAATGACAACTGGTTGTCTAAAGTTACACCCAGGCTACGGGCAGCTTCGGATGGTGATACCAGGGAGTTCTCGAAGGAAACTTTGAGGTCATGGTAAGGGTTGGGAGTACCTGGGATGTACAGAAGCTCGGTTTTACTGGGGTTAAGATTCAAGTGGTGGGCTGTCATCCATGATACAATGTCAGTCAATCATGCCAAGATACGTCTGGAGACCTGCGTCTCAGAGGGTGGAAAAGAAAGAAATAGAGTGTCATCAGCATAGCAGTGGTAGGAGAAAAGCCTGGAGAGAACAGAGAGAAGAATGTTGTGGTTCACTGTGTCAAACTGCTCATTCAAGGGCTTTTGAGAGGAAAGAGAGAAGTGATACTGGTCTTTAGTTGGTAACGTTGGAGCTGTCAAGTGGGAAGAGTGGGAACAGAGGAGAAGGACTGATGGGAAGAGTGGGAACAGAGGAGAAGGACTGATGGGAAGAGTGGGAACAGAGGAGAAGGACTGATGGGAAGAGTGGGAACAGAGGGGAAGGACTGGAGGGAAGAGTGGGAACAGAGGGGAAGAACTGCAGGGAAGAGTGGGAACAGGAGAAGAACTGCAGGGAAGAGTGGGAACAGAGGGGAAGGACTGGAGGGAAGAGTGGGAACAGGAGAAGAACTGCAGGGAAGAGTGGGAACAGAGGGGAAGGACTGGAGGGAAGAGTGGGAACAGAGGGGAAGAACTGCAGGGAAGAGTGGGAACAGAGGAGAAGAACTGCAGGGAAGAGTGGGAACAGGAGAAGAACTGGAGGGAAGAGTGGGAACAGAGGAGAAACTGGAGGGAAGAGTGGGAACAGAAGAGAAGGTGAGGAAATGGTCAGCAGTAAGAGATGAGGAAGGAGCGGGAGAGAAGAATAAATAGTGAAGCCCTTGTGTGGATCAAACGCTGATGGTTCAAATAAGTCACATGACTCATGGACCTATGTCCCAGCAGCTGTGCAGTGATGCTGGGCCCCAGTCAACCCAGTCGCCCCAGTCTAGGCCAGGCTGCGCATCCACGTTGAGACTGGTGACTGGTGACACAGATGTCTGTGCCAGTTTGAAGTTATTAATCATTTGAGGACCACCAGCTTTGTAAAGCTGTGGTCCAGAAGCACAAATGGATCTGTCATTCTGTTTGGCTATGGTCCTCCTCCACAGCTCTGCTCCGTCTGACCCACCTTACTGCACTGGCCGGCGTTCCAGAAAAATGGCTTTTCTGGAGCACAAATGTTATGGGGCTGGAGGTGTTGGCGGCAGGCATGCAGGATATCGCATGCTGGATGTCTTTATAATAATAATAAAAACAGATCTCTGACGTGTCTCTGACGTGTCTAAAGTGTGAGCATATTTACATAGCCGTCATATCTCTCTCACTGTTGTTTTCACTCTTTCTTCACTGTCCCTCCTTTTTCTCTCTCCTTTCATCCCTGTCTTTCTTTCTCTCTTTTTCTTTCTTTCCGTCAGCTTGCTGTCGTCTGTCACTCACCCCAGCAGCGCGGACAGCAGAGTGGTGGAGGACCTCTTCTCCGCGGACAGCGAGGGTGAGAAGACTGAGCGCACGGGTAGGAGGGTGTGCTTCCACGTGACCAGAGACGAGCAGGAGGACTCTGGACACGACACCATCAGTAACCGAGACTCCTACAGGTGGGCGGTGCCCTATCTCCGCCCCTAACCCCGCCCCTAACCCCGCCCCCAACCCCGCGCCCTGCACTGTGTGCTGTTGCTAGAGGAGGGGAACACTGCTGTAACTCTGGTGCTCTTGTGGTTGTAGTGACTGTAACAGCAACCGGAACTCCATCACGTCCTCCACCAGCGTCTGCAGCAGCCACTGTAGCTCCTACGTCCACAGTGATGAGATGGACTCAGGTAACACACACACTCACACACACACACACTCACACACACACACTCACACACACACACACACACACACACACACACACACACACACACGTACACACACACGTACACACACACACACACACACACACACGTACACACACACGTACACACACACACACACACGTACACACACACGTACACACACACACACACACACACACGTACACACACACGTACACACACACACACACATGTACACACACACGTACACACACACACACACACACGTACACACACACACACACACACACACACACACACATGACTAATAACTGAGCCTCTGTCTCTGTCCTAATGACTCTGATGTTCTCAAACTTTATCATGCTTTGTGTTTCTGTCTGTCTCTGTCCTACTGACTCTCTCTCTCTCTCTCTCTCTCTCTCTCTCTCTCTCTCTCTCTCCCCCCTCTCTGTCCCTCTCTCTCTCTCTCTCTCTCTCCCAGGAGATGAGATGCCTGCCAGCGTGTGGATATCACATGACAAGCAAAAAAAGCTTCATGGCTTTCTGGAGCATCTGTTCAGCCAGGTGTGTATAACACACACACACGCGCGCGCGCCCGCACACACACACACACACACACACACGCACACACACACAGAGGCCTTACTTAGACCTTCATGTGTTAAATGGTGTATTGACAGTGTGTGGCTGTAGTCCGATGTGTATTGATTTTGTATTGGGGACAGTTACAGTAGTGTGATGTGTAATAGTGGTATAAGGGCACATGTGATTGGTTCAAATTGTTAATGATATGCAAATTAATGATGTTCATGTTGCTATGCCTGCACTATGAATAATGACTTGTACATGATACTCATAGTGTGTACGTGTAGTGAACACCTTAGTTTTGTAGAGGGTGTAGGGTGTAGTGTGTAAGGTATAGTGTGCAGGCTATAAGGTGTAGGGTTTAGGATGTAGTGTGTAGGGTATAGGGTGTAGTGTGCAGGGTGTAGGGTGCAGGGTGTAGTGTGCAGGGTGTAGTGTGCAGGGTGTAGGGTATAGGGTGTAGTGTGCAGGGTGTAGGGTATAGGGTGTAGTGTTTAGGGTATAGGGTGTAGTGCATAGGGTGTAGGGAGGCGAGTGAGATTCACCCACAGTTTGTAAGTGTGGCCTGTTTTGCAGGCGGAGTCCCTCACAAGCCTCCTGAAGGAGGCTCCACTCTCTCACGCCTTTGAGCAGACACAGTGCTTCAGTCCAGGACGCAACCTACAAGGTAAAGAACACGTGCTTTTGTTCTTTTAAAATCAAAGAAAAAATGTATAGTAATAATTATTCTGATTAATGAAATGTGGGTGTTGGCAGAGATAATAGACCTGTTAAAGTCTGATAACGTCTGTGTGTGAGTGTGTGTGTGTGAGTGTGTGTGTGTAAGTGTGTGTGTGTGTGTGTGTGTAAGTGTGTGTGTGTGAGTGTGAGTAAGTGTGAGTGTGTGTGTGTGTGTGTGAGTGTGTGTGAGTGTGTGTGTACGTGTTTGTGTGTGTAAGTATGTGCTCATGGCTCTGATGGTTTGGTGTTGTTTTTGGACAGGGTTTCTCCAGGACCTGGAGCTCAGACTGAATTGTACCAAGAACCTCCGTCTTCATGTCAAGCAGGACCCATGGAACCTACCCAGCAGTGTAGAGACACTCACACACAGCGTCACCAAGATCATGGAAGGTTAAACCCCTGTTTATACAAACACACACACACACACACACACAGAGACACTCATGGACAAAAGCAACCTCCACATTGTAACCAGATGTTGCACAGGGTGTGATAGTGTGTTCAGTAATTTGTCCTAATGTGTTCATACATGAGAATAAAGAATACATTAATACATTAATACATGAAACTAATGAATACATGAGAATAAACAGTACGTAAATACAATAGACTACATTAGACTTCTTGATTTGTTTTGTGCTTTATAAAGGAGTGCATTATAACTAAGTCTTCTGAAAGTTCGTGTGTGTGTGTGTGTGTGTTTTCCAGAGTTGAAAACAAGGCTACTGTTGGTCTTACTCCAGTACACAGGTGGGTGTTTATTAGAGTTTGTGCCATTGACTCACTGTTAAATGCAACACTCAAAATTGGATGACCTTGAGAGAAATGAGCAGCTCATAGTCTACAGAGGAACTCCATCATTCAGCCTTTATGATTTTATGATATTATGATATTATTTCTACACAGCATTTCCTCAGAAATCACTGTAGCATCTCTGGAATTACCCACAACTAGATCTGGATCAGGTGTTATTCTGGATCGGGTGTTTATTCTGGATCAGGTGTTTATTCTGGATCAGGTGTTATTCTGGATCGGGTGTTTATTCTGGATCAGGTGTTATTCTGGATTGGGTGTTTATTCTGGATCAGGTGTTATTCAGGAGCGGGTGTTTACTCTGGATCAGGTGTTAGTCTGGATCAGATGTTTATTCTGGATCAGGTGTTACTCTGGATCAGGTGTTTATTCTGGATCAGTGCAGGTCTCTGAGAGACCAGAGACAGACTCATTGTTTTTTCAAGATGAGTGAGAGGGTCATTAACTGCCTTTTTTATTTACAAGTTAAACATGAATGATCTCATTCTCAATCTCTCCTTCTGTCCTCTGTTCATTGTCTCCCTCCCAGACTCGGAGGTCCAGGTGCGGAGGGATATGGTGTTCAGTCAGAGCCTGGTGGGTGTGGTCAGCTGTTTCTCTGAGCAGCTCCTGGCTGCACTCACCCAGACTCAGAGTGGGGACGCCGAGGTGCAGGACAGGAGCCAACGCTGGCTGGAGCAGATCTGTGCCGCGGGACTGCTGCTACACTTCCAGTCTCTCCTCTCACCTAACCTGGTAAGTTCAGACTAACCCAGCAGTATTCCCGTTCTGTCCGTCTCTGATGGGAAGTTTCCCATCAGAAACCTGAGACCAGGAGGGAAGCGTGAGCTGCCACATGAAAGCCCTGTTGGATGGGGCGGAACAGTGGGGCGGGGCTAACTAAACGTGCTCCCAGGAGTCTCCTCATCATGAGACTGATGTGATAGGGGTGGAGCAGGCAAGCAATCTTCCCACATTCCACATTCCACATCCCACGGATGTGACCTGGCTGACCTGTGATGCTGAGCCATGAGGGGGGTAAGACATGGAGGGGAGAGAGAAGGAGAGAGAGAGAGACAGACAGTCAGAGAGAGAGAGGGAGAGAGAAAGAGAGAGAGGGAGAGAGAGAGAGAGACAGACAGACAGACAGAGAGAAAGAGGGAGAGAGAGAGAGAGAGAGACAAACAGAGACAGAGGGAAAGAGGGAGACAGACAGAGAGGGAGAGAGAGTGAGACAGAGAGAGAGAGAGAGAGAGAGAGAGAGAGAGTGTGTGTGTTGTTCTAACAGATGTGGTTGTTTGTGTGAGGATGATGTGGGTGAATGCAAAAGGAGCAAACACACACACACACACACACACACCAGAGGAGTGTGTTGGAGCTTTGTCAGTGGCATATTGTTGTCTTGTTTCCTGTAGACGGATGAACAGGTCATGCTGGAAGACACCCAGGTGGCTCTGCTGGACCTGGAGAAGGTGACCTTCTACTTCAGAGAGCGCCATGGGGAACCTCTTGTCGCCAGTGAGTACTGGGACATTCTGTCTGCACAACCAGATAGTGCCACCCTTCTCTACACCAACGTCACAGGCCGGTTCTGACTGACCCGGTTCTGCCAGCCACTTATGTCCAAAATTGCCTGTGAAAAAGCTCTTGATGTGATTGGTGGAAGGCACATCACCGTGGAGACAAGCAGCTGCACTCAGTCTTTCTAGTTTCCTTCTGTTTGGTCGTCACGCATTCAGATCAAAGAGAGAAGGTCTGAGATGTTGAGGATGGGGCTCTAGCAGACTGAGCTCAGTGCTCTGGGCAGGGAGGACTCGCACGACTCAGGAACACACGTCTACTGAAATGAGTGTTCTTTCATTTGCCCTTCTCTGCAGAGAATTTGCCCCATGTCTGTGTGGGATTTGCCCCATGTCTGTGTGGGATTTGCCCCATGTCTGCATGGGATTTGCCCCATGTCTGCCGAGGATGAAAAAAACTTTTTTTTAACCAGTAAATAAGCTTTGTCCACCTAAAAAAGCAAAGTTTGTGTGTGTGCGTGTGTCTGTGCGCGCGTGTGTGTATGTGTGTGCGTGTGCGCGTGTGTGCGTGTGTGCGTGTGTGTGTGTGTGTGTGTGTGTGTGTGTGTGTGTGTGTGTGCAGACATGCCTATCACCTACCAGGTGGAGGGAACCAGACAGGCTCTGAAGGTTTGCTTCCACCTGGAGGGATTCTACTTCCAACAGCTGCCCCAAAGACTCAGACATGGAAGTGGCTTCAAGATCTACCCTGTCCTCTTCACTCAAGGTGTGTGTGTGTGTGTGTGTGTGCGTGCGTGCGTGTGTGTTTGTGTGCGTGCGTATGTGTGCGTGCGTGTGTGTGTGTGTGTGTGTGTGCATGCGTATATGTGTGTGTGTGTGTGTGCGTGCGTGCATGTGTGCGTGCTTATGTGTGTGTGTGTGCGTGCGTATGTGTGTATGTGTGTGTGCGTGTGTGTGTGTGCATGCGTGCATGCATGCGTGTGTGTGTGTGTGTGTGTGTGTGTGTGCGTGCGTATGTGTGTGTGCGTGTGTGTGTGCGTGCATGCGTGCGTGTGTGCATGCGTACGTGTGTGCGTGCGTGCGTACGTGTGTGCGCGCGCGTGTGTACGTGTGTACGTGAGTAAACCCTAACCCTAAAACTAACCCTAACTCATTAAACCCTAACCCTAACCCTAATACTAACCCTAACTCATTAAACCCTAACCCTAATACTAACCCTAACTCATTAAACCCTAACCCTAATACTAACCCTAACTCATTAAACCCTAACCCTAATACTAACCCTAACTCATTAAACCCTAACCCTAATACAAACCCTAACTCAGTAAACCCTAACCCTAAACTCTAATACTAACCCTAACTCAGTAAACCTTAACCATAACCCTAATCCTCTAACCCTAACTCAGTAATCCCAAACCCTAAACCCTAACCCTAACACTAAATCCTAAAACCTAAACTGTAATCCTAACCCATAACTCTGTAAACCCTAACCTTAACCCTAACTCAGTAAAGCCCAACCATAACCCTACACCCTAACCCCTAACCCTAAACCTAACTCAGTAAACCCTACCCCTAAACCCTAACCCTAACCCTAACTCAGTAAAGCTATAGACTACACGTATTTTCTGTGCAGGGCTCTCTGAGACATAAGCGTTCGTGTGCCTATAACCCACGTGATTTACACAACACCTGTTCACGGAACCTGTTCATGACACATATTGTAGTGACCCTGCTATAAACACACCCTGTGTTCCCCACAGCCCTGGAGGAAATGGAGGGCTATTACTACAGAGATAGTATCTCTGTGGAGGAGCACCAAGCCCACATCAATGCCACCTCCCTGGACAAGGTCAAGCAGTACAACAAGAGACTCAGGTAGGACTAACCCCACCTGTCAATCACCCCCACCCTCAGCTGGCCCTCGTAGCTTTGATGCACTCAACACAAGTCTCACATTGGTCCTTTGGCTCTGATTGAGCCAGTGGCAGACGAATGGCTTTGTAATGTGTAGGGTGTAGTATGTAGTGTGTAGGGTGTAGTATGTAGTGTGTAGGCTGTAGTGTGTAGGGTGTATTATGTAGTGTGTAGGGTATAGGATGTAGGGTGTAGTATGTAGGCTGTAGGGTGTAGGATGTAGTGTGTAGGGTGTAGTGCAACACAGCTGCTTGTTCTGAAAGTTAATTCTCATTATGTAATCTCTCGCTCCCACGTCTCTGGGATGGAGCGTGCCCCGTGTCTTCTGGCCCAAAGTGCCATCTGAATATTAATGGTGTTTATATTATAAACAGAAAATTATATTTCGGTAACAGAGCCGAAGCTTTGGAGGAGGTTTGGAACTCAGGAGGTTTGTAGTTCACCTTCTAGCTGGTGTTGAGTTGACGGCTCCCATCTGAGCATTCCCTGCTTCTCCAAGTCTTAAACACAGGGTGAGGTTAATAAAATGGATGTTTATGAAATGGGATCCTGCAAAAGGGTTTTAAGACTTTCATGTTAACAGCTGTCACGCAGGAGTTTTGCTTTGTTTGACTGGAACCACAGACACAGGACAGCCTGGTGATATCCTGTAGCTCACCTGATATGGCAGGAACCACCTGGTGTTACTAACAACAAGCTCAGGGCTTCAGTTCCCAGCGAGTGCAAATTAGTCTTACTAATAAATATTTGACACTCTGAAATGAAATTCTAGTTTATTGGTATGTTGGAGTCTAACCTGCTGTACTGTGCTGGATGTATTCTATGAGGGAATGACAAAGCACTTTGTAAGTCACTCTGGATAAGCGTGTCTGCTAAATGCCGTAAATGTAAATGACAGATGTTAGCAGAATGCTAAGATGTGCTGTCACCATTCATGCCATCCCATATTACACCCTGCAGAAGACTCTCTAGCCCTTGAAAACAATGGCAGAAAACAACTGTGCTTGCAAATCAATATGATGAAATGAGACAATATTGACTCTTCTGTTTAAAACAATATACTGACTATCAGTCATTTTCATTTTCTGCTGTTGTGGCATTTGGAAAAAACAAAAAGTCACATTGTTCCCTGAAATATAACTTGTACTTGTAGAGACCCTGTAATCTACAGAGAGAGAGAGAGAGAGAGAGAGAGAGAGAGAGAGAGAGAGAGAGAGAGGGAACACACACAGAGTGATGACCCTCAGATTTGTGGCTCAGATTTGTTTATTAACTGTGTGGGAAGTGTAGAAGAGACCATGACAGTGGTGAGGAGGGCAAAGCAAGACATTCAGCTTTAAAAAAACAGCATGGAGCTCTCAAACAGAACTCAAACAGAACTCAAACAGAAGAACTCAACTTGATTCTGCTCACAGTATGTTTTTGTTCTTGGTTGGTATTTGACAGCAGTGTTGGACCTGCTGGAGTGTAACCGAGGCTGTCACACACGCCCTGATCCTCAGACGGTCTTGTGCGTGGTTCACAGCTGCAGAGCGACCAGTGCAGAGTGGTCCGCACCGAACCGACGGGGTGGGCGTACAACACGCAGATGTGTGTGGAGAGTTCTGGCCAGCTCTGTCAGAGACAGACGAAAAGGCGTGAGAGAGGAGAAAGAAACAGAGACAGAGTTGGAGATTGAAAATGGATGCAAGAAAAGAAAGTAAAATTGAGTATTTGTGAGAGAGAGAAAGATGGAGGGAGAGAGAAAGGAAAAGGGAAAGAGGAAGAGAAGAGATGAAAGCCTAAATGAAAATGAGTCAGAGTGAGAATGTGGAGGGAGAGACAGAACAGAGAGAGAAGGATGAGCAGGAATGAGAAAGAAGACAGAAGAAATGAGAGCCCAGCCAACCAGATCACCGGATCACCATCTAATCAGATCACCAGCCAACCAGATCATCAGATTAGGATCCAATCAGATCACCAGTCAACCAGATCACCAGATCATCATCTAATCAGATCACCATCCAACCAGATCACCAGATTACCATCCAATCAGATCACCAGCCAACCAGATCACCAGATTACCATCTAATCAGATCACCATCCAACCAGATCACCAGATTACCATCCAATCAGATCAACAGACAACCAGATCACCAGATTACCATCCAATCAGATCACCAGTCAACCAGATCACCATCTAATCAGATCACCATCCAACCAGATCACCAGATTACCATCCAATCAGATCACCAGCCAACCAGATCACCAGATTACCATCTAATCAGATCACCATCCAACCAGATCACCAGATTACCATCCAATCAGATCAACAGACAACCAGATCACCAGATTACCATCCAATCAGATCACCAGTCAACCAGATCACCATCTAATCAGATCACCATCCAACCAGATCACCAGATTACCATCCAATCAGATCACCAGGCAACCAGATCACCAGATTACCATCTAATCAGATCACCATCCAACCAGATCACCAGATTACCATCCAATCAGATCACCAGCCAACCATATCACCAGATCATCATCCAATCAGATCACCAGTCAACCAGATCATCAGATCATCATCCAATCAGATCACCAGCCAACCAGATCATCATTTAACCAGAACACCATCCAACCAGATCACCATCCAACCAGATCATCATTTAACCAGATCACCATTTAACAAGATCACCAGATCACCATTTAACCAGATCACCACACTGCCAGTCCTGTTCCTTGTGAATGTGACTCCTGTCTGCTGCAGTCTGTGTACCTACAGCACACATTTTTCAGTGAAATAGTTCTTATATACATGTTTGGCAGTTTAGTGTAATGTACATAAATAAGGCAGCGTGGGATTATGACAGGATGTGGTGCTGTCTGTGGGATTATGGAAACAGTGTGTGTGTGTGTGTGTGTGTGTGTGTGTGTGTGTTTGTGTACTCAACATTCCCCTCCTCACTCTCATTAGCAGGTGTGGAGTGCAGCTGCACTGCTGTTGGGACGGTATTTTGATGAAACTGCTTCTCCCAAACCCTAGGTATATTTATGCCTGTGAGCGTTGGGGATGTGTTTGTACAGATAATCAAGTGTACGTGGTCTAGTGTGGCTGGTTTGTGTACGTGGTCTAGTGTGGCTGGTTTGTGTACGTGGTCTAGTGTGGCTGGTTTGTGTACGTGGTCTAATGTGGCTGGTTTGTGTACGTGGTCTAGTGTGGCTGGTTTGTGTACGTTGTCTAGTGTAGCTGGTTTGTGTACGTGGTCTAGTGTGGCTGGTTTGTGTACGTGGTCTAGTGTGGCTGGTTTGTGTACGTGGTCTAGTGTGGCTGGTTTGTGTACGTGGTTTAGTGTGGCTGGTTTGTGTACGTGGTCTATTGTGGCTGGTTTGTGTACGTGGTCTAGTGTGGCTGGTTTGTGTACGTGGTCTAGTGTGGCTGGTTTGTGTACGTGGTTTAGTGTGGCTGGTTTGTGTACGTAGTCTAGTGTGGCTGGTTTGTGTACGTGGTCTAGTGTGGCTGGTTTGTGTACGTGGTCTAGTGTGGCTGGTTTGTGTACGTGGTCTAGTGTGGCTGGTTTGTGTACGTGGTCTAGTGTGGCTGGTTTGTGTACGTGGTCTAGTGTGGCTGGTTTGTGTACGTGGTTTAGTGTGGCTGGTTTGTGTACGTAGTCTAGTGTGGCTGGTTTGTGTACGTGGTCTAGTGTGGCTGGTTTGTGTACGTGGTCTAGTGTGGCTGGTTTGTGTACGTGGTCTAGTGTGGCTGGTTTGTGTACGTGGTCTAGTGTGGCTGGTTTGTGTACGTGGTCTATTGTGGCTGGTTTGTGTACGTGGTCTAGTGTGGCTGGTTTGTGTACGTAGTCTAGTGTGGCTGGTTTGTGTACGTGGTCTAGTGTGGCTGGTTTGTGTACGTGGTCTAGTGTGGCTGGTTTGTGTACGTGGTCTAGTGTGGCTGGTTTGTGTACGTAGTCTAGTGTGGCTGGTTTGTGTACGTGGTCTAGTGTGGCTGGTTTGTGTACGTGGTCTAGTGTGGCTGGTTTGTGTACGTGGTCTAGTGTGGCTGGTTTGTGTACGTGGTTTAGTGTGGCTGGTTTGTGTACGTGGTCTAGTGTGGCTGGTTTGTGTACGTGGTTTAGTGTGGCTGGTTTGTGTACGTGGTCTAGTGTGGCTGGTTTGTGTACGTGGTCTAGTGTGGCTGGTTTGTGTACGTGGTCTAGTGTGGCTGGTTTGTGTACGTGGTCTAGTGTGGCTGGTTTGTGTACGTGGTCTAGTGTGGCTGGTTTGTGTACGTAGTCTAGTGTGGCTGGTTTGTGTACGTGGTCTAGTGTGGCTGGTTTGTGTACGTGGTCTAGTGTGGCTGGTTTGTGTACGTGGTCTAGTGTGGCTGGTTTGTGTACGTGGTCTAGTGTGGCTGGTTTGTGTACGTGGTCTAGTGTGGCTGGTTTGTGTACGTAGTCTAGTGTGGCTGGTTTGTGTACGTGGTCTAGTGTGGCTGGTTTGTGTACGTGGTCTAGTGTGGCTGGTTTGTGTACGTGGTCTAGTGTGGCTGGTTTGTGTACGTGGTCTAGTGTGGCTGGTTTGTGTACGTGGTCTAGTGTGGCTGGTTTGTGTACGTGGTCTAGTGTGGCTGGTTTGTGTACGTGGTCTAGTGTGGCTGGTTTGTGTACGTGGTCTAGTGTGGCTGGTTTGTGTACGTGGTCTAGTGTGGCTGGTTTGTGTACGTGGTCTAGTGTGGCTGGTTTGTGTACGTGGTCTAGTGTGGCTGGTTTGTGTACGTGGTCTATTGTGGCTGGTTTGTGTACGTGGTCTAGTGTGGCTGGTTTGTGTACGTGGTCTAGTGTGGCTGGTTTGTGTACGTGGTCTAGTGTGGCTGGTTTGTGTACGTAGTCTAGTGTGGCTGGTTTGTGTACGTGGTCTAGTGTGGCTGGTTTGTGTACGTGGTCTAGTGTGGCTGGTTTGTGTACGTGGTCTAGTGTGGCTGGTTTGTGTACGTGGTTTAGTGTGGCTGGTTTGTGTACGTGGTCTAGTGTGGCTGGTTTGTGTACGTGGTCTAGTGTGGCTGGTTTGTGTACGTGGTCTAGTGTGGCTGGTTTGTGTACGTGGTCTAGTGTGGCTGGTTTGTGTACGTGGTCTAGTGTGGCTGGTTTGTGTACGTGGTCTAGTGTGGCTGGTTTGTGTACGTGGTTTAGTGTGGCTGGTTTGTGTACGTGGTCTAGTGTGGCTGGTTTGTGTACGTGGTTTAGTGTGGCTGGTTTGTGTACGTGGTCTAGTGTGGCTGGTTTGTGTACGTGGTCTAGTGTGGCTGGTTTGTGTACGTGGTCTAGTGTGGCTGGTTTGTGTACGTGGTCTAGTGTGGCTGGTTTGTGTACGTGGTCTAGTGTGGCTGGTTTGTGTACGTGGTCTAGTGTGGCTGGTTTGTGTACGTGGTTTAGTGTGGCTGGTTTGTGTACGTGGTCTAGTGTGGCTGGTTTGTGTACGTAGTCTAGTGTGGCTGGTTTGTGTACGTGGTCTAGTGTGGCTGGTTTGTGTACGTGGTCTAGTGTGGCTGGTTTGTGTACGTGGTCTAGTGTGGCTGGTTTGTGTACGTGGTCTAGTGTGGCTGGTTTGTGTACGTGGTCTAGTGTGGCTGGTTTGTGTACGTGGTCTAGTGTGGCTGGTTTGTGTACGTGGTTTAGTGTGGCTGGTTTGTGTACGTGGTCTAGTGTGGCTGGTTTGTGTACGTGGTCTAGTGTGGCTGGTTTGTGTACGTGGTTTAGTGTGGCTGGTTTGTGTACGTGGTTTAGTGTGGCTGGTTTGTGTACGTGGTCTAGTGTGGCTGGTTTGTGTACGTGGTCTAGTGTGGCTGGTTTGTGTACGTGGTCTAGTGTGGCTGGTTTGTGTACGTGGTCTAGTGTGGCTGGTTTGTGTACGTGGTCTAGTGTGGCTGGTTTGTGTACGTGGTTTAGTGTGGCTGGTTTGTGTACGTGGTCTAGTGTGGCTGGTTTGTGTACGTGGTTTAGTGTGGCTGGTTTGTGTACGTGGTCTAGTGTGGCTGGTTTGTGTACGTGGTTTAGTGTGGCTGGTTTGTGTACGTGGTCTAGTGTGGCTGGTTTGTGTACGTGGTCTAGTGTGGCTGGTTTGTGTACGTGGTTTAGTGTGGCTGGTTTGTGTACGTGGTTTAGTGTGGCTGGTTTGTGTACGTGGTCTAGTGTGGCTGGTTTGTGTACGTGGTCTAGTGTGGCTGGTTTGTGTACGTGGTCTAGTGTGGCTGGTTTGTGTACGTGGTCTAGTGTGGCTGGTTTGTGTACGTGGTCTAGTGTGGCTGGTTTGTGTACGTGGTCTAGTGTGGCTGGTTTGTGTACGTGGTCTAGTGTGGCTGGTTTGTGTACGTGGTCTAGTGTGGCTGGTTTGTGTACGTGGTCTAGTGTGGCTGGTTTGTGTACGTGGTCTAGTGTGGCTGGTTTGTGTACGTGGTCTAGTGTGGCTGGTTTGTGTACGTAGTCTAGTGTGGCTGGTTTGTGTACGTGGTCTAGTGTGGCTGGTTTGTGTACGTGGTCTAGTGTGGCTGGTTTGTGTACGTGGTCTAGTGTGGCTGGTTTGTGTACGTGGTCTAGTGTGGCTGGTTTGTGTACGTGGTCTAGTGTGGCTGGTTTGTGTACGTGGTCTAGTGTGGCTGGTTTGTGTACGTGGTCTAGTGTGGCTGGTTTGTGTACGTGGTTTAGTGTGGCTGGTTTGTGTACGTGGTCTAGTGTGGCTGGTTTGTGTACGTGGTTTAGTGTGGCTGGTTTGTGTACGTGGTTTAGTGTGGCTGGTTTGTGTACGTGGTCTAGTGTGGCTGGTTTGTGTACGTGGTCTAGTGTGGCTGGTTTGTGTACGTGGTCTAGTGTGGCTGGTTTGTGTACGTGGTCTAGTGTGGCTGGTTTGTGTACGTGGTTTAGTGTGGCTGGTTTGTGTACGTGGTCTAGTGTGGCTGGTTTGTGTACGTGGTCTAGTGTGGCTGGTTTGTGTACGTGGTCTAGTGTGGCTGGTTTGTGTACGTGGTCTAGTGTGGCTGGTTTGTGTACGTGGTCTAGTGTGGCTGGTTTGTGTACGTGGTCTAGTGTGGCTGGTTTGTGTACGTGGTCTAGTGTGGCTGGTTTGTGTACGTGGTCTAGTGTGGCTGGTTTGTGTACGTGGTCTAGTGTGGCTGGTTTGTGTACGTGGTCTAGTGTGGCTGGTTGTGTACGTGGTCTAGTGTGGCTGGTTTGTGTACGTGGTCTAGTGTGGCTGGTTTGTGTACGTGGTTTAGTGTGGCTGGTTTGTGTACGTGGTCTAGTGTGGCTGGTTTGTGTACGTGGTCTAGTGTGGCTGGTTTGTGTACGTGGTCTAGTGTGGCTGGGTTTGTGTACGTGGTCTAGTGTGGCTGGTTTGTGTACGTGGTCTAGTGTGGCTGGTTTGTGTACGTGGTCTAGTGTGGCTGGTTTGTGTACGTGGTCTAGTGTGGCTGGTTTGTGTACGTGGTCTAGTGTGGCTGGTTTGTGTACGTGGTCTAGTGTGGCTGGTTTGTGTACGTGGTCTAGTGTGGCTGGTTTGTGTACGTGGTCTAGTGTGGCTGGTTTGTGTACGTGGTCTAGTGTGGCTGGTTTGTGTACGTGGTCTAGTGTGGCTGGTTTGTGTACGTGGTTTAGTGTGGCTGGTTTGTGTACGTGGTCTATTGTGGCTGGTTTGTGTACGTGGTCTAGTGTGGCTGGTTTGTGTACGTGGTCTAGTGTGGCTGGTTTGTGTACGTGGTCTAGTGTGGCTGGTTTGTGTACGTGGTCTAGTGTGGCTGGTTTGTGTACGTGGTCTAGTGTGGCTGGTTTGTGTACGTGGTCTAGTGTGGCTGGTTTGTGTACGTGGTCTAGTGTGGCTGGTTTGTGTACGTGGTCTAGTGTGGCTGGTTTGTGTACGTGGTCTAGTGTGGCTGGTTTGTGTACGTGGTCTAGTGTGGCTGGTTTGTGTACGTGGTCTAGTGTGGCTGGTTTGTGTACGTAGTCTAGTGTGGCTGGTTTGTGTACGTGGTCTAGTGTGGCTGGTTTGTGTACGTGGTCTAGTGTGGCTGGTTTGTGTACGTGGTCTAGTGTGGCTGGTTTGTGTACGTGGTCTAGTGTGGCTGGTTTGTGTACGTGGTCTAGTGTGGCTGGTTTGTGTACGTGGTCTAGTGTGGCTGGTTTGTGTACGTGGTCTAGTGTGGCTGGTTTGTGTACGTGGTCTAGTGTGGCTGGTTTGTGTACGTGGTCTAGTGTGGCTGGTTTGTGTACGTGGTCTAGTGTGGCTGGTTTGTGTACGTGGTCTAGTGTGGCTGGTTTGTGTACGTGGTCTAGTGTGGCTGGTTTGTGTACGTGGTCTAGTGTGGCTGGTTTGTGTACGTGGTCTAGTGTGGCTGGTTTGTGTACGTAGTCTAGTGTGGCTGGTTTGTGTACGTGGTCTAGTGTGGCTGGTTTGTGTACGTGGTCTAGTGTGGCTGGTTTGTGTACGTGGTCTAGTGTGGCTGGTTTGTGTACGTGGTCTAGTGTGGCTGGTTTGTGTACGTGGTCTAGTGTGGCTGGTTTGTGTACGTGGTCTAGTGTGGCTGGTTTGTGTACGTGGTCTAGTGTGGCTGGTTTGTGTACGTGGTCTAGTGTGGCTGGTTTGTGTACGTGGTCTAGTGTGGCTGGTTTGTGTACGTGGTCTAGTGTGGCTGGTTTGTGTACGTGGTCTAGTGTGGCTGGTTTGTGTACGTGGTCTAGTGTGGCTGGTTTGTGTACGTGGTCTAGTGTGGCTGGTTTGTGTACGTGGTCTAGTGTGGCTGGTTTGTGTACGTGGTCTAGTGTGGCTGGTTTGTGTACGTGGTCTAGTGTGGCTGGTTTGTGTACGTGGTCTAGTGTGGCTGGTTTGTGTACGTGGTCTAGTGTGGCTGGTTTGTGTACGTGGTCTAGTGTGGCTGGTTTGTGTACGTGGTCTAGTGTGGCTGGTTTGTGTACGTGGTCTAGTGTGGCTGGTTTGTGTACGTGGTCTAGTGTGGCTGGTTTGTGTACGTGGTCTAGTGTGGCTGGTTTGTGTACGTGGTCTATTGTGGCTGGTTTGTGTACGTGGTCTAGTGTGGCTGGTTTGTGTACGTGGTCTAGTGTGGCTGGTTTGTGTACGTGGTCTAGTGTGGCTGGTTTGTGTACGTGGTCTAGTGTGGCTGGTTTGTGTACGTGGTCTAGTGTGGCTGGTTTGTGTACGTAGTCTAGTGTGGCTGGTTTGTGTACGTGGTCTAGTGTGGCTGGTTTTGTGTACGTGGTCTAGTGTGGCTGGTTTGTGTACGTGGTCTAGTGTGGCTGGTTTGTGTACGTGGTCTAGTGTGGCTGGTTTGTGTACGTGGTCTAGTGTGGCTGGTTTGTGTACGTGGTCTAGTGTGGCTGGTTTGTGTACGTGGTCTAGTGTGGCTGGTTTGTGTACGTGGTCTAGTGTGGCTGGTTTGTGTACGTGGTCTAGTGTGGCTGGTTTGTGTACGTGGTCTAGTGTGGCTGGTTTGTGTACGTGGTCTAGTGTGGCTGGTTTGTGTACGTGGTCTAGTGTGGCTGGTTTGTGTACGTGGTTTAGTGTGGCTGGTTTGTGTACGTGGTCTAGTGTGGCTGGTTTGTGTACGTGGTCTAGTGTGGCTGGTTTGTGTACGTGGTCTAGTGTGGCTGGTTTGTGTACGTGGTCTAGTGTGGCTGGTTTGTGTACGTAGTCTAGTGTGGCTGGTTTGTGTACGTGGTCTAGTGTGGCTGGTTTGTGTACGTGGTCTAGTGTGGCTGGTTTGTGTACGTGGTCTAGTGTGGCTGGTTTGTGTACGTGGTTTAGTGTGGCTGGTTTGTGTACGTGGTCTAGTGTGGCTGGTTTGTGTACGTGGTCTAGTGTGGCTGGTTTGTGTACGTGGTCTAGTGTGGCTGGTTTGTGTACGTGGTCTAGTGTGGCTGGTTTGTGTACGTGGTCTAGTGTGGCTGGTTTGTGTACGTAGTCTAGTGTGGCTGGTTTGTGTACGTGGTCTAGTGTGGCTGGTTTGTGTACGTGGTCTAGTGTGGCTGGTTTGTGTACGTGGTTTAGTGTGGCTGGTTTGTGTACGTGGTCTAGTGTGGCTGGTTTGTGTACGTGGTCTAGTGTGGCTGGTTTGTGTACGTGGTCTAGTGTGGCTGGTTTGTGTACGTGGTCTAGTGTGGCTGGTTTGTGTACGTGGTCTAGTGTGGCTGGTTTGTGTACGTGGTCTAGTGTGGCTGGTTTGTGTACGTGGTCTAGTGTGGCTGGTTTGTGTACGTGGTCTAGTGTGGCTGGTTTGTGTACGTGGTTTAGTGTGGCTGGTTTGTGTACGTGGTCTAGTGTGGCTGGTTTGTGTACGTGTTTAGTGTGGCTGGTTTGTGTACGTGGTCTAGTGTGGCTGGTTTGTGTACGTGGTCTAGTGTGGCTGGTTTGTGTACGTGGTCTAGTGTGGCTGGTTTGTGTACGTGGTCTAGTGTGGCTGGTTTGTGTACGTGGTCTAGTGTGGCTGGTTTGTGTACGTGGTCTAGTGTGGCTGGTTTGTGTACGTGGTCTAGTGTGGCTGGTTTGTGTACGTGGTCTAGTGTGGCTGGTTTGTGTACGTGGTCTAGTGTGGCTGGTTTGTGTACGTGGTTTAGTGTGGCTGGTTTGTGTACGTGGTCTAGTGTGGCTGGTTTGTGTACGTGGTTTAGTGTGGCTGGTTTGTGTACGTGGTCTAGTGTGGCTGGTTTGTGTACGTGGTCTAGTGTGGCTGGTTTGTGTACGTGGTCTAGTGTGGCTGGTTTGTGTACGTGGTCTAGTGTGGCTGGTTTGTGTACGTGGTCTAGTGTGGCTGGTTTGTGTACGTGGTCTAGTGTGGCTGGTTTGTGTACGTGGTTTAGTGTGGCTGGTTTGTGTACGTGGTCTAGTGTGGCTGGTTTGTGTACGTGGTCTAGTGTGGCTGGTTTGTGTACGTGGTCTAGTGTGGCTGGTTTGTGTACGTGGTCTAGTGTGGCTGGTTTGTGTACGTGGTCTAGTGTGGCTGGTTTGTGTACGTGGTCTAGTGTGGCTGGTTTGTGTACGTGGTCTAGTGTGGCTGGTTTGTGTACGTAGTCTAGTGTGGCTGGTTTGTGTACGTGGTTTAGTGTGGCTGGTTTGTGTACGTGGTTTAGTGTGGCTGGTTTGTGTACGTGGTTTAGTGTGGCTGGTTTGTGTACGTGGTCTAGTGTGGCTGGTTTGTGTACGTGGTCTAGTGTGGCTGGTTTGTGTACGTGGTCTAGTGTGGCTGGTTTGTGTACGTGGTCTAGTGTGGCTGGTTTGTGTACGTGGTCTAGTGTGGCTGGTTTGTGTACGTGGTCTAGTGTGGCTGGTTTGTGTACGTGGTCTAGTGTGGCTGGTTTGTGTACGTGGTCTAGTGTGGCTGGTTTGTGTACGTGGTCTAGTGTGGCTGGTTTGTGTACGTGGTCTAGTGTGGCTGGTTTGTGTACGTGGTCTAGTGTGGCTGGTTTGTGTACGTGGTCTAGTGTGGCTGGTTTGTGTACGTGGTCTAGTGTGGCTGGTTTGTGTACGTGGTCTAGTGTGGCTGGTTTGTGTACGTGGTCTAGTGTGGCTGGTTTGTGTACGTGGTCTAGTGTGGCTGGTTTGTGTACGTGGTCTAGTGTGGCTGGTTTGTGTACGTGGTCTAGTGTGGCTGGTTTGTGTACGTGGTCTAGTGTGGCTGGTTTGTGTACGTGGTCTAGTGTGGCTGGTTTGTGTACGTAGTCTAGTGTGGCTGGTTTGTGTACGTGGTCTAGTGTGGCTGGTTTGTGTACGTGGTTTAGTGTGGCTGGTTTGTGTACGTGGTCTAGTGTGGCTGGTTTGTGTACGTGGTCTAGTGTGGCTGGTTTGTGTACGTGGTTTAGTGTGGCTGGTTTGTGTACGTGGTCTAGTGTGGCTGGTTTGTGTACGTGGTCTAGTGTGGCTGGTTTGTGTACGTGGTCTAGTGTGGCTGGTTTGTGTACGTGGTCTAGTGTGGCTGGTTTGTGTACGTGGTCTAGTGTGGCTGGTTTGTGTACGTGGTCTAGTGTGGCTGGTTTGTGTACGTGGTCTAGTGTGGCTGGTTTGTGTACGTGGTCTAGTGTGGCTGGTTTGTGTACGTGGTCTAGTGTGGCTGGTTTGTGTACGTGGTCTAGTGTGGCTGGTTTGTGTACGTGGTCTAGTGTGGCTGGTTTGTGTACGTGTCTAGTGTGGCTGGTTTGTGTACGTGGTCTAGTGTGGCTGGTTTGTGTACGTGGTCTAGTGTGGCTGGTTTGTGTACGTGGTCTAGTGTGGCTGGTTTGTGTACGTGGTCTAGTGTGGCTGGTTTGTGTACGTGGTCTAGTGTGGCTGGTTTGTGTACGTGGTCTAGTGTGGCTGGTTTGTGTACGTGGTCTAGTGTGGCTGGTTTGTGTACGTGGTCTAGTGTGGCTGGTTTGTGTACGTGGTCTAGTGTGGCTGGTTTGTGTACGTAGTCTAGTGTGGCTGGTTTGTGTACGTGGTCTAGTGTGGCTGGTTTGTGTACGTGGTTTAGTGTGGCTGGTTTGTGTACGTGGTCTAGTGTGGCTGGTTTGTGTACGTGGTCTAGTGTGGCTGGTTTGTGTACGTGGTCTAGTGTGGCTGGTTTGTGTACGTGGTCTAGTGTGGCTGGTTTGTGTACGTGGTCTAGTGTGGCTGGTTTGTGTACGTGGTCTAGTGTGGCTGGTTTGTGTACGTGGTCTAGTGTGGCTGGTTTGTGTACGTGGTCTAGTGTGGCTGGTTTGTGTACGTGGTCTAGTGTGGCTGGTTTGTGTACGTGGTCTAGTGTGGCTGGTTTGTGTAC
>NC_137497.1:45129505-45134505 GCF_041902795.1 Electrophorus electricus
AAAAGCGTCAGATAAATGCTGCAAGTGTAAATGGTATTGTTTAATACTCATGTTTTCTTTGTGCTGATGGGGTCACTTTGTCATGTGTGAAGAGCTCAGGGACTGATGGAGCTCATAGGAGACAAAAGTTGACTGAAGATTACTGACGATGACAAATTTGTGTTGGACACTTATGGACACACACTGCCAATGCTGTAACAGCGCAGACTTCACACACACACCCCTCCCAACACTGTAACAGAGCAGACTTCACTCACACACCCCTCCCAACGCTGTAACAGAGCAGACATTGTGTACACACCCCTCCCAACGCTGTAACAGAGCAGACATCACACACACATCCCTCCCAACGCTGTAACAGAGCAGACATCACACACACACCCCTCTCAACGCTGTAACAGAGCAGACATCACACAGACACCCCTCCCAACGCTGTAACAGAGCAGACATCGCGTTTTATTGACTCAACCCTCTTCTGTGCATTATACACCTTGTTTGTCAATGGACAACTAAATTCACCCCCTCATAATCGCAGAAACACACATAAAAAGCCTCCTTGGATCAACAGTTCTGTATTGTATTAAAATATCCTGTTAAATGGTAACATAATTTTCTTTGCTCCTGAGCAGTTTCTGGAGATAATAGCAGCACTCTGCCACGGCTTGTGCTTCTGTTATCTGAAGCGTCTTGGGGAGGGTGAGTCACACCTGAACATAGACACTTATCTTAGCTCAGGCCCAGAAACTGCGCCGTGTTCCCGCTCTGCTGTATGGAGGGCACAGTGTGTAGGAAGGGAGAGAGGATTCCTACATGCTCCGGAGGCCAGTGGAGAGCAGATATCCACTGGATGGCAGATGCTCAGGGTTTGCATTAAGATCTTCTAGTGCTCCACCAAGGAATATGTTAGCTATTTTGGAATTTCAACGTTTCTGACTTGTCACACAGATTTAGATTTTTTACTGCACACCATCTGACAGTAGTCATGGAGACCACAATGCTACTAGCAATGTTCTTTTTGTGCATGTGGGACTAGGGAGGCTTGGTGATGTCAGCAGTCCTGACAGAGTGAGACACGTGAACTTGCAGACAGGTGTTCGTGTATTTCCAGCAGTGTGACAGCTTTGGTCAATTTGAGAGGACCCACTGCATCAGGACGTTTGTCAGCTTTCTGCTGGACCTCATGCTGTGGTCTCCAACCCCTTCATGACCTGCTGTAAGTGGGAGTTTGCTTGGGTCATTTCCTTAATCACATTCATGCAGAGTATGAGCTGGTCTCCCTGTGCAGGGTCACCCAGTGTGAACATACTGGCTACATGTCCCTGCGCCAGCGTCTTTAGCTGGTGTGGACGTGGACGCTGAGTGCTCCACGGGTGGCCAGTGTGATGATCTGTCTGTAGCCCACAAACTCAAGTGACGCAATTTCACTGTGGATGCCTGTCTCAGCCTCCTCCCTCATAGTTCCTGCCATTGACCTGCTGTCAAGAGAAGCTCGTAAAGATACTTTATCGTTCACTAGCACATCCCAATAGAACAGGCTGTTAGCTTTGTCCAACTTCAGCACATTCTGGAAAATGATTACATTACCATTAAAAATACACCTACAGTTCAATCAATGTACAGGCAGGATATCATCTTTGGATTTAAGGGTCTTGTCCACACTCACAGTGTCCCCTCCTAAGTGTGTAGGTTAATTTCTCTGTTGGTTTAGCACACTCACATTGATCGTTCACTTCATGGCAGCTCAAACATGGCATTTCCCTCATTGTGTGAATGAGTGGAGTTTGACCTATTACCATAAACTCTGCAAGGAGAAGGGCATGTCCAAGGTGCGCTTGGACTATGGGAGGGACAGTCTGGTGGGATTATGGGAGGGACAGTCTGGTGGGATTATGGGAGGGACAGTCTGGTGGGACTATGGGAGGGACAGTCTGGTGGGACTATGGGAGGGACAGTCTGGTGGGACTATGGGAGGGACAGTCTGGTGGGATTATGGGAGGGACAGTCTGGTGGGACTATGGGAGGGACAGTCTGGTGGGATTATGGGAGGGACAGTCTGGTGAGACTATGGGAGGGACAGTCTGGTGGGATTATGGGAGGGACAGTCTGGTGGGACTATGGGAGGGACAGTCTGGTGGGATTATGGGAGGGACAGTCTGGTGAGACTATGGGAGGGACAGTCTGGTGGGATTATGGGAGGGACAGTCTGGTGGGACTATGGGAGGGACAGTCTGGTGAGACTATGGGAGGGACAGTCTGGTGGGACTATGGGAGGGACAGTCTGGTGGGACTATGGGAGGGACAGTCTGGTGGGATTATGGGAGGGACAGTCTGGTGGGACTATGGGAGGGACAGTCTGGTTTGTGAAATTGCACCACTCTGTTCCCATTCTGTTCTCATTCGGCATGACTCACACAGTCTGCCTCGTTACTCCTGGTCACGGCATCTTTGGGTCATGCTATGTGCAGTGGCTATCTCTCTGGATCTCTCTCTCTCTCTCTCTGCTGCTCCTAAATCTCCATAACTGACCATTTGGTGATGAGCATATTAAACAAACCATCAGGACAGTTCCTGACAAACATCATTGAGGTTTCAGAAATCATTCCGTTTCCGTAAAGGACTGTCAGCGGTCACGGCTGTTGCATGTTGTCAGACTCAAACTCTATGGGACTCTCTTTTGTGGCATAGAAATCACACATTCATGACTCAGGACTCAGTATAGTAATGATTCATGACATCATAGTCCCAGCACAGACAGCAGTGTTGGGACTGCAGCTGCTTTTCAGTCCCGCTTTGTAAATATTCTTGACTTGTCCTAAACTCAAGTCTCTCCCATGTTTCTCCATCGATTGTATCCAGTCCTGAATGTTGTGTGTGGGAGATCTGGGTGATCTTTCATGTCATCTTTAACAACTACATTTAGCTTAGCTACGTCAATAGGTCTGCTCCACTCTGCAAGTCCAGTTGCTTCAGATAAAACTAAGTGACTGAATTTGTGGGCTTTGATTGGTTAACAGCTGATTGACTATGATGTCACCAATCTGGATCTCCAGTGCTGGTCTTTGATTGGTTAACAGCTGACAGACTATGATATCACCAATCTGGATCTCCATTGCTGGTCTTTGATTGGTTAACATCTGACTGACCAAGATGTCACCGATCTGGATCAGTGACAGCTTTCTAATTACCTTAAGCAGCTGAAGGGTATTGTTATTGCTTTTGGCACTGAGTGTGGAGGACAACCCTAACCCCTAACCCTAAACCTAAATCCTAACCCCTAACCCCAAACCCTAAACCCTATCCTCTAAACCTAAACCCTAAACCCTAACCCCTAACCCTAAATCCTAACCCCTAAACCTAAACCCAGCCTAACCCTATCCCTAACAATGATGTTTACAATGACATCAGAATGATGTGTAAACTTACATCAGAAACAAGAACTATTTCATAATGAAGTTTACAAGTTTATCTGAATATTGCAGCATGATGGCACAGACCATTCTGCTCTTATGTAGGTAACTGGCATTGGGGCCATTGGAAATTGGGATTGGAGCCATTGAAATTTAGATTGGGGCCATTGGGAATTGGGATTGGGATCATTGGCAACTGGGATTGGGGCCATTGGAAACTAGGATTGGAGCCATTGAAACTTAGATTGGGGCCATTGGGAGTTGGGATTGGGGTCATTGGTAACTGGGTTTGGGGCCTTTGGTAACTGGGATTGGAGCCATTGAAACTTAGATTGGGGCCATTGGGAATTGGGATTGGGATCATTGGCAACTGGGATTGGGGCCATTGGAAACTAGGATTGGAGCCATTGAAACTTAGATTGGGGCCATTGGGAATTGGGATTGGGGTCATTGGTAACTGGGATTGGGGCCTTTGGTAACTGGGATTGGGGCATGGGCGTAACTTTGGTTGGAGAAGTGCTGGGAACAAGAATGCGGGCCAGGTGTCGCATTCAGATCAACTGACCCTCGAATTTGTGTTCTTTTAAAAAGGTTTTCACTGAAAAGAAATCAGCACTGAGACTGGAAGGAATTCGTTAACCTCTTCCCTTTATTTCATAGGTTAACATTTTTAATGTGGGGTTTTGAGATTTTTTTAGATGAGTGAAGGACATTGACTGTCATGTCAGTAGTCACCTCAGCAAGTCTCATTTCTTAACCTTTTGTATATTTGTAAATGTATATTTTTCATATAAATACTGTAATTTAACACTGGGGCCCACCTGGAACCCTCTGTGATGTAACCACATACCTCACCATCATGCTGCTGCAGCACAGAAACCAATAATGTCCTTTCAACTCGTCATCTTAGACATCACACGCTCACTGCTTAACCCAGCGATCGGCAGCAGCCAATCAGATGAAGCCAGGTCACTGCACCAATTTTATGTAGCAGACTTGGAATTCTGTCAACGGTTGGGGTGGTTTGAAGTTTGAGAAATCAAACTTGTTTCTTATTTGCAACAGAGAGGTCACTAAACCACTTACAGCACAGTTCCTTTATCTTTCTGCTCCATATAACATTCAAGACCCCTGAAACATTAATTTATTTAGTAAATTAACAGTGATATTAATGTTGTGTCAAGCAGAAATGTTTTCATAATGAATGGTCCCTCCAGTGGGCTCTAGTTGTCTCCAGTGGGATCCAGTGGGCTCTAGTTGTCTCCAGTGGGCTCCAGTGGGCTCTAGTTGTCTCCAGTGGGCTCTAGTTGTCTCCAGTGGGCTCCAGTGGGCTCTAGTTGTCTCCAGTGGGCTCCAGTGGGCTCCAGTGGGCTTCAGTGGGCTCTAGTTGTCTCCAGTGGGCTCCAGTGGGCTCCAGTGCTGAATGCTCAGTCATGTGGCATATCTCTTAGCTCCTGCTTGGCTGCTACTCTCTTGCAGATCACAGTGATAAGCAAATTTTAAATAAATTGCCCTGAAAAAAATCAACACACCAGCTATTTATAACCTGTGCACATGGCTGTATTATGAGCTTGTTGCTTCTGATGGAGAACA